>NW_006790551.1:1090077-1110788 GCF_000442215.2 Lipotes vexillifer
CCGGTGGCCGCGCGCCTCCGGAGCCTGTGCTCCGCAAGGGGAGAGGCTATAACAGTGAGAGGCCCGCGTACCGCAAAAAAAAAAAAAAAATCCATGATTTTTTAAAATATCCACTAAGGCAACAATATACACTTTAAAAGAAGACTAAAGATTCCACTTCTAGGATTCAGTGAACATAATCCACCCTCTCTACCCCACTGAAAGCAGCTATGGAACCTAGAAAAAAATGCATGGGACAACTATTTATAGACTCTGAAAAGTAAATAATGATAGGAGGATTGAAGAAGAATACCAGTATTCAAAACACTATTGACCATCAGTGAGTCTGCCATTATTTTTCCCTCATGTCCCCTAGCCTGAATTCAATGCAGCCTGAAATTTGGAAGAGATAATCAAGGCAGAGAGAGAGAGAGCTCCAGGAAAAATCCACTTGTCCAGCTTGAAGAGCAAGAAAAAGATGTTCTCATGCTCAGAGAAAGTAAGGAAAGTCACCAGTTTTTTTCTCTTTTTCTTCTTTTTTTCTATTCTTTTGTATCCTGACACCTAAATGATCTTGTGGAAGCAGTAACAAGTGAGCTACAATATGAGCAAGTGCATAACTCTCTAGAAAGGAAGTCTTCCTCACTGTCCATGGAACTGGGGTCCTTAGAGAATGGGGAAAATGCCCATTGACTTTTTTTTCCTTTTTATCTTCCCACACCTTAGTTGCAAATATGTGTGCTGTTGTAGGAAGTATGCAGCATATTGGGGCAAATTGAGACTCAACTTTTGGCCCAAGGATGAGAAGGACCCAGAGGATTGGAATATGCCTGGGCAATGGTGCAGGGGGTTGAACTCAGAAGACTGACCCTTTAAAGTTGTTTATAAACTCTCCTCTGACCTGAACATGCATGCATCTGCCTCTAAACAGCATACATAGCATTTGAAAACTAACTGCAAGATAGAACATCACTCAAGTTTCAGACTTGGTGGTGAATGTATGGGACAGATTAGACTAGCACTACAATAATTTGAAAACTAAATTAGTATCACAACTCACAAGATACTGGTTGGAACTTGTGGCCTGAACCCAGCTGGATCAATTGTTTGTAAAAATCTCTTTTTTAATATGTATTGTTTATTGACTGCTTACAAAACAAAAATAGCAACATTCTCTATAGATGTTAAATAAGCCCCAGAATCTTATAGTATCAAAAGTGTAGTACAAAATCCAAAATTACTCAGCATATGTAGAATTGAGAAAAATCTCAACTTGAATGGGGACAGTTACTGACAGAGATGGCATACATGTTGAAATTATTGGACAAAGACTTTGGATTTCTTTAAAATTATAAACTTCTGTTCTGGAAAAAACACTTAAGAATTTAATGACAAGCCCTAGACTGGAAGAAAATGTTTGCAAAACACATATCTGGTGAAGAACTTGTATCCAAAATATACAAAGAACCCTTAAAACTCAACAATAAGTGAAATAAAAAGTGTGGGTAAAAGATCTGAACAGATATATCATCAAAAAAGATATACAGGGCTTCCCTGGTGGTGCAGTGGTTGGGAGTCTGCCTGCCAATGCAGGGGACATGGTTTCGTGCCCCGGTCTGGGAAGATCCCACATCCCACATCCCCCATGCCGCGGAGCGGCTGGGTCCGTGAGCCATGCCGCTGAGCCTGTGCGTCCGGAGCCTGTGCTCTGTAGCGGGAGAGGCCGCAGCAGTGAGAGGCCCATGTACCGCAAAAAAAAAAAAAAAAAAAAAAAAAAAAAAAAACATTTATGTTACCAAAAAAAAAAAAAAAAAAAAAAGATAGCAAATAAGCATTTTGATTGAATATTCAACATTATATGTCATTAGGGAATTTCAAATTAAAACAACAATAAGATAACCACTACACATCTATTAGTATAGTGAAAATCCAGAACACTGGCAACACCAAATTCTGGCAAGGTTGTGGAGCAGCAGGAACTCTGATTTATTGCTGGTGGGAATGTGAAATGGTACAGCCACTTTGGAGCACAGTTTGACTGCTCTATCAGAACTAAACATACTCTTATCTTATGATTCAGCAGTCACATTCCTTGGTGTGTACACGAATGAGCTGAAAACTTAATATCCACACAAAAACTTCAATATGAATGTGTGTAGCAGCTTTATTCATAATTGCTAAAACTTGAAAGCAACCAAAATGTCCTCAGTTGAGTGAACAGATAAACTGTGGTGCATCCATACAAAGGAATATTATTCAGTGATAAAAATAAATGAATCATTAAGCCACAAAAAGACATGGAAGGACCATAAATGTGAATTACTCAGTGGAAGAAACCAAACTTAAAAGGCTACATACTATATGATTCCAACTATATGACATTATGGAAAAGGCAAAACTATGGAGAACATAAAAAGATCAGTGGTTGCCAGGGATCTGGGGGCAGTCAGGGAAGGATGAACACACAGAGCAAAGGGGATTTTTAGGGCAGTTATTCTGTAATGGTGGATTAATGTCATTATGCACTTGTCAAAACCCATAGAATATAAATCACAAAAAGTAAACCTTATATAAACTATGGACTTTAGTTAAAACTAAACCATGCACTTTGGTTATGTATTATATATTAATAATGATAAATATTGACTCAAATTACAATGAAAGCAATACACTAATGTAAGATATTAATAATAGTGGAGATTGAAAGTGTATGTGAAAACTCTAAATTTTTCACTCAAGTTTTTCAATCAACCTAAAACTGCTGCCAAAAGAAGTTTATTAAATTAAAAAAAAAACTTAAAATCTATGGATCAAAGAGAATGTTTTAATGGAAATTAAAAATTATTTTTAAGTGAACAAAATTGAAAATATAAAATATCAAAATTTGCAGCATTCAGACAAAGCAGTATTTAGATATTTCTAAATAACTAGTAGTAAAAATATATTTGGAGCTATTGTGATATTATTATAGTAAGTCTTAAAAGTGGATAGTTCAATTGCTTCAGCTATTCTTTTTAAAATTATTCTGAACATTTTGCCTTGTCATTCAGTTTTAGAATAGTATATATATATATATATATATATATGGAAAAGAAAAAAAATCCTGCTTTGGTTTTGAATGGAATTGTGTTACAGTTCAATTTGGGAGTAATTGACATCTTTACTATATTGAATCATCTAATCCATGTACATGGCATATCTTTTATTTATTTATGTCTTCTTTGATTGTTTTCATTAGCGTTTGTAGTTTTCCCCATAAAGATCCTATACATATTCTCTTGGATTTATCTTTAAGCATGTTGTTTTTGAGCTATTGCAAATATATATATGTGAATATATAAACTCATATAGAATTTATATAGTACTTATTACCTGCTATATAGAAATCATTTACAATGATAAATTATATATAATATATATTATATGTATATATACATATATACTTATTTTTGGATATATGCAAGCTAACTTTAAAATTGAATGAAAAGGCAAAATAAGATAGTCAAAACCATTTTGAGGGCTTCCCTGGTGGCGCAGTGGTTGGGAGTCTGCCTGCCGATGCAGGGGACACGGGGTCGTGCCCCGGTCCGGGAAGACCCCACATGCTGCGGAGCGGCGGGGCCCGTGAGCCACGGCCGCAGAGCCTGCGAGTCCGGAGCCTGTGCTCCGCAACGGGAGAGGCCACAGTTTTGTTCTAGTTCTGTAAAAAAAAAAAAAAAAAAAAAAAACCATTTTGAAAAAGAATACAACAGGATTCCCACTGCCCAATTCTTAAACCTACTATATACTGCTATTGGTAATGTGTTATTGGCAGAGAGATAGACATATAGATCAGTGGAATAGAAAAGACAGGCCAGTAATAGATCCACACAAATATGAACCATTGATTTTTGACACCCATGTAAAGATAATTAAGTGGAGAAAAGGTAGTCTTTCAACAAATGGAAAAATTGGACATCTAAATGCAAAAAAATGGATACCAACCTCACACCTTATATAAATATTAATTCAAACTGGATCATAGCTCCATATGTAAAAATTTAACACATTTAGAAAAAAATAGGAGAAAATCTTTGTGCTCTAATAAGGTTATTTATGACAAAGGAGTTGTAAATGCCAAATGACACCTGTGCCTTTTCAAAGCAGGACTTTTCTAGATCAGTGGTTTTCAACTTGGGCAAATTTGACCCCATAGGAGACATCTGGCAATCTCTGGAGCCATGTTCATTGGTTATAATCTGAAAGTGTGTGTGTTGTGTTTGTGTGTGTGGCCGGGGCTGGGGGTGGTAGTGCTACTGACTTCTACTGGGTAGAGGCCAGGGATACTGGTAAACATCCTACAATGCACCGGACAGCCTCCCTCACAACTGTTACACTGTATCTGGTCCAAAATGCCAGTAGTGCTGAGGTTGAGAAAACTTGTTCAGGTGTTTTGTGTTTTTCCTATGTCAGACACTTTATTTTTTTATTTTATTTTTTTTAACATCTTTATTGGGGTATAATTGCTTTACAATGGTGTGTTAGTTTCTGCTTTATAACAGAGTGAGTCAGTTATACATATAAATATGTTCCCATATCTCTTCCCTCTTTGTCTCCCTCCCTCCCACCCTCCCTATCCCACCCCTCCAGACAGCCACAAAGAACCGAGCCGGTTTCCCTGTGCCATGCGGCTGCTTCCCACTGGCTATCTACCTTACGTTTGTTAGTATATATATGTCCATGTCTCTCTCTCGCCCTAACACACCTCACCCTTCCCCCTCCCCATATCCTCAAGTCTGTTCTCCAGTAGGTCTCTGTCTTTATTCCTGTTTTACCCCTAGGTTCTTCATAACATTTTTTTTTTCTTAAATTCCATATATATGTGTTAGCATACGGTATTTGTCCTTCTCTTTCTGACTTACTTCACTCTGTATGACAGACTCTAGATCTATCCACCTCATTACAAATAGCTCAGTTTCGTTTCTTTTTATGGCTGAGTAAAATCATTTTGTATTTATCTAATTATTCAAAAGGGGAAAAAATACCTTTATTGATATTGTTTGATACGATCAACCTAAATAACAAAGATAGTTTTTATATGAATAGGCATTTTCAGCCAGTATTCTGAGAGAAAAAGCATAGGTTACCAAAATCTAAAAAAAAAAAAAAAAAATTCTTGCTTCACTGCCAGATATTTTCAAGCAAAACCATTTATTTCACTGGTTATAGGGAAGAAAATGGTGGCTTTCAGGTCAGTTATCACTGCAACATTTAAACAGTTCAGATTTTTTACAGACTTTTATTATTGGAAAAAGCAACAGTCCTGTCAAGGGATAACAGAAACTCAAGGAAATCAGGCATCCCTAATGACTCTATTCCGATTTAGCACAGGTCTCTGGTGATTTCTTTTCAAGGATTCCAGAGCTCAGGCTTTTGATCTTGAGGGGAAAAATCTAAGCATGGGCAGGAAGGCATTCTATTTGCACAGCCTTAGTGCCTGGAGCATTCCCAATTTGGCCAGAGATCTCCCAGCAGGAGAGGTTCTTTCACACAGTGTCTGTAAATCCACATGTCCAGGGTTGGTTTCATTTGTTTTCTTTGGGAAATCTCTTGAGGGTTTAAGACAATTAAAGGGCTAATCGGCTATGCTTTGCCTGTAGGGTGTTCAAGTTATTGATAGTTTCTTCATAGCAAAGTCACTGTTAACCACTTTTTCCTTTTCAGTCTCTAGATGTACACTGTAGCTGGGACAAAGCTGAAAAGCTTTGGTCTCTGAGGGCAACATGCTCTTACATGTTTGGGAATGGGCTTGAGTTCGTTGTGCAGGTATACTGGCACTGAGAACACTAGGTGCACAGTCTATGGCAGTGATTTTCAACCACGGGTGATTTTGCCCCCTACGGGACATTACTCAATATCTGGAGACATTTTTAGTTGTTATAACCGGGGGTAAAGGTGATACTAGCATTTAGCAGGGAGAAACAAGGCATGCTACTACTAAATATCCTACAATGCATAAGACGGCCCCCCCAAAACAAAGAATTATCTGGCCCAAAATATCAGTATGGCCATAGTTGCAAAATACTGCTCCGTGGGCTCGTTCCTCTTCACAGGCAGTGGATATATTTTTCAAATTTATGCATCTTCTAATAGTCAGTTATGTAGGGCAAACCTTAGATGAAAGATTTTTAGAGGTGATATCTTTAAGAATACATTTCTTTTGCAATATCTGTCAAAGCATAAAGCTTTCAGAAGTATTTATAATACTTTCTTAATTGTCTGAACAGGCTTGTAGGAACCTTTTGCAGACTGGTTGAACTTTCCAAGTCCAAGGGTCTTTGTAACTTGTGTTTAAGATGTAACTTCTATTTTCCAGTTTCAGTGCGCAAATGTTTAAAATAAAATATATGCCTCATGGTTACTTGCGATAAAATGCTTGAAATTGAAACATATTAAGTGATTTCTTTGGAATACTATTATAGTTTTTTTTTAAGTTGTATTTTTTTTAACATCTTTATTGGAGTATAATTGTTTTACAATGGTGTGTTAGTTTCTGCTTTATAACAAAGTGAATCAGCTATACATATACATATATCCCCATATCACCTCCCTCTTGCATCTCCCTCGCACCCTCCCTATCCTACCTCTCTAGGTGGTCACGAAGCACCCAGCTTATCTTCCTGTACTATGCGGCTGCTTCCCACTAGCTATCCATTTTACATTTGGTAGTATATGTAAATCCATGCCACTCTCTCACTCCATCCCAGCTTACCCTTCCCCCTACCCCTGTCCTCAAGTACATTCTCTAATGTGTCTTAATTCCTGTCCTGCCCCTAGGTTCTTCAGAAGCATTTATTTATTTTAGATTCCATATATATGTGTAAGCATACAGTATTTGTTTTTCTCTTTCTGACTTACTTCACTCTGTATGACAGACTCTAGGTCCATCCACCTCACTACAGATAACTCAATTTCATTTCTTTTTATGGCTGAGTAGTATTCCATTGCATGTATGTGCTGCATCTTCTTTATCCATTCATCTGTCGATGGACACTTAGGTTGTTTCCATGTCCTGGCTATTGTAAATAGAGCTGCAGTGAACATTGTGGTACATGACTCTTTTTGAGTTATGGTTTCCTCAGGGTATATGCCAAGTAGTGAGATTGCTGGGTCATATGGTAATTCTATTTTTAGTTTTTTAAGGAACCTTAATACTGTAGGTTAATACTTAATAAAAGTTAATACTTAGGGCTTCCCTGGTGGCGCAGTGGTTGGGGGTCTGCCTGCCGATGCAGGGGACACGGGTTCGTGCCCCGGTCTGGGAGGATCCCACATGCCGCGGGGCGGCTGGGCCCGTGGGCCATGGCCGCGGAGCCTGCGCGTCCGGAGCCTGTGCTCCGCAACGGGAGGGGCCACAGCAGTGAGGGGCCCGCATACCGCAAAAAAAAAAAAAAAAAAGAAAAGAATACTTAATAAAATAAAAGTTAATACTTAATACTGTAACCTCAATCCTCTATAGTGGCTCTATCAATTAACATTCCCACCAACAGTGCAAGAGGGTTCCCTTTCCTCCACACCCTCTCTGGAATTTATTGTTTGTAGATTTTTTGATGATGGCCAATTTGACTGGTGTGAGGTGATACCTCATTGTTGTTTGATTTGCATTTCTCTAATGATTAGTGATGTTGAGCATCCTTTCATGTGTTTGTTGGCAATCTGTATATCTTCTTTGCAGAAATGTCTATTTAGGCCTTCTGCCAATTTTTTGATTGGGTTGTTTGTTTTTCTGATATTGAGCTGCATGAGCTGCTTGTAAATTTTACAGATTAATCCTTTGTCAGTTGCTTCATTTGCAAATATTTTCTCCCATTCTGAGGGTTGTCTTTTCATCTTGTTTCTGGTTTCCTTTGCCATGCAAAAGCTTCTAAGTTTCATTAGGTCCCATTTGTTTATTTTTGTTTTTATTTCCATTTCTCTAGGAGGTGGGTCAAAAAGGATCTTGCTGTGATTTATGTCATAGAGTTTTCTGCCTATGTTTTTCTCTAAGAGTTTGATAGTGTCTGGCCTTACGTTTAGGTCTTTAATCCATTTGGAGTTTATTTTTGTGTGTGGTCTTAGGGAGTGTTCTAATTTCATTCTATTACATGTAGCTGTCCACTTTTCCCAGCACCACATATTGAAGTGGTGTCTTTTCTCCATTGTATATTCTTGCCTCCTTTATCAAACATAAGGTGACCATGGGTTTATCTCTGGGCTTTCTATCCTGTTCCATTTATCTATATTTCTGTTTTTGTGCCAGTACCATACTGTCTTGATTACTGTAGCTTTATGGTATAGTCTGAAGTCAGGGAGCCTGATTCCTCCAGCTCCCTTTTTCTTTCTCAAGATTGCTTTGGCTATTCGGGGTCTTCTGTGTTTCCATACAAATTGTGAAATTTTTTGTTCTAGTTCTGTGAAAAATGCCAGTGGTAGTTTGGTAGGGATTGCATTGAATCTGTAGATTGCTTTGGGTAGTATAGTCATTTTCACAATGTTGATTCTTCCAATCCAAGAACATGATATATCTCTTCATCTGTTGGTATCATCTTTAATTTCTTTCATCAGTGTCTTATACTTTTCTGCATACAGGTCTTTTGTGTCCTTAGGTAGGTTTATTCCTAGGTATTTTATTCTTTTTGTTGCAGTGGTAAATGGGAGTGTTTCCTTAATTTCTCTTTCAGATTTTTCATCATTAATTTATATGAATGCAAGAGATATCTGTGCATTAATTTTGTATCCTGCTACTTTACCAAATTCATTGATTAGCTCTAGTAGTTTGCTCGTAGCATCTTTAGGATTCTCTATGTATAGTATCATGTCATCTACAAGCAGTGACAGCTTTACTTCTTCTCTTCCAATTTGGATTCCTTTTATTTCTTTCTCTTCTGTGATTGCTGTGACTAAAACTTCCAAAACTATGTTGAATAATAGTGGTGAGAGTGGGCAACCTTGTCTTGTTCCTGATCTTACTGGAAGTGGTTTCAGTTTTTCTCCATTGAGAATGATGTTGACTGTGGGTTTGTCATATCTGGCCTTTAATATGTTGAGGTAAGTTCCCCCTATGCCTACTTTCTGGAGGGTTTTTATCATAAATGGGTATTGAATTTTGTCAAAAGCTTTTTCTGCATCTATTGAGATGATCATATGATTTTTCTCCTTCAGTTTATTAATATGGTGTATCACATTGATTGATTTGCATATATTGAAGAATCCTTGCATTCCGGGGATAAACCCCACTTGATCACGGTGTATGATCCTTTTAATGTGCTGTTGGATTCTGTTTACTAGTATTTTGTTGAGGATTATTACATCTATGTTCACCAGTGAAACTGGCCTTTAGTTTTCTTCTTTGTGACATCTTAGTCTGGTTTTGGTATAGAATGAGTTTGGCAGGGTTCCTCCCTCTGCTATATTTTGGAACAATTTGAGAAGGACAGGTGTTAACTATTGTCTAAATGTTTGATAGAATTCGCCTGTAAAGCCATCTGGTCCTTGGCTTTTGTTTGTTGAAAGATTTTTAATCATAGTCTCAAATTCAGTGCTTGTGATTGGTCTGTGTATATTTTCTATTTCTTCCTGATTCAGTCTCGGAAGGTTGTGCTTTTCTAAGAATTTGTCCATTTCTTCCAGGTTGTCCATTATATTGACATGTAGTTGCTTGTAGTAGTCTCTTATGGTCCTTTTTATTTCTGGGGTCTCAGGTGTAACTTCCTTTTCATTTCTAATTTTATTGATTTGAGTCCTCTCGTTTTCTTTCTTGATGAGTCTGGATAAGGGTTATCAATTTTGCTTTTCTTTTCAAAGAATTAGCTTATAGTTTTATTGATATTTGCTATTGTTTCCTTCATTTCTTTTTCATTTATTTCTGATCTGATATTCAGGGTTTCTTTCCTTCTGCTAACTTTGGGGTTCTTTCTGTTTTTCTCTCTCTAATTGGTTTAGGTGTAAGATTAGGTTGTTTATTTGAGATGTTTATTGTTTCTTGAGGGAGGATTGTTTGGCTGTAAACTTCCCTCTTAGAACTGCTTTTGCTGCATCCCAAAGATTTTGGGTAGTTGTGTTTTCATTGTCCTTTGTTTCTAGGTATTTTTTGATTTCCTCTTTGATTTATTCAGTGATCTCTTGGTTATTAAGTAGTGTAATGTTTAGCCTCCATGTGTTTTTATATTTTACAGATATTTTCCTGTAATTGATATCTAGTCTTGTAACATTGTGTTTGCAAAAGATACTTCATACAATTTCAATTTTCTTGAATTTACCAAGGCTTGATTTGTGACCCAAGATGATCTATCCTGGAGAATGTTCCATGATCACTTGAGAAAAAGTGTATCCTGTTGGTTTGGGGTGGAATGTCCTATAAATATCAATGAAGTCCATCTTGCTTAATCTATCATTTAAAGCTTGTGTTTCTTTATTTATTTTCATTTTGAATGATCTGCCTATTGGTAAAAGTGGGGTTGTTAAGTCCCCTACTATGATTGTGTTCCTGTCCATTTCTCCTTTAATGGCTATTAGCATTTGCCTTATGTATCAAGGTGATCCTGTGTTAGGTGCATAAATATTTACGATTGTTATATCTTCTTCTTGGACTGATCCCTTGATCATTAGGTAGCGTCTTTCTTTGTGTCATTTAATAGCTTTTATTTTAAAGTATTTTCTTGTCTTATATGAGAATTGCTACTCCAGTTTTCTTTTGATTTCCATTTGCATGGAATATCTTTTCCCATCCCCTCACTTTCAGTCTGTATGTGTCCCTAGGTCTGAAGTGGGTCTCTAGTAGGCAGCATATATACGGGTCTTGTTTTTGTATCCATTCAGCGAGTCTATGTCTTTTGGTTGGAGCATTTAATCCATTTACATTTAAGGTAGTTAGCAATATGTATGTTCCTATTACCATTATCTTCATTGTTTTGGGTTTGTTATTGTAGGTCTTTTCCTGCTCTTGTGTTTCCTGCCTAGAGAAGTTCTTTTAGCATTTGTTGTGAAGCTGGTTTGGTGATGCTGAATTCTCTTAGCTTTTGCTTATCTGTATAGGTTTTAATTTCTGTGTTGAATCTGAATGAGATCCTTGCTGAGTAGAGTAATCTTGGGGTTAGGTTTTCCCCTTTCATCACTTTAAATATGTCCTGCCTCTCCCTTCTGGCTTGCAGAGTTTCTGCTGAAAGATCAGCTGTTAACATTATCGGGAATCCCTTGTATGTTAATTGTTGTTTTTCCCTTGCTGCTTTTAATACTTTTTCTTTGCATTTAATTTTTGATAGTTTAATTGATATGTGTCTTGGCGTGTTCCTCATTGGATTTATCCTGTATGGGACTCTCTGTACTTCCTGGACTTGATGAACTATTTCCTTTTCCATCTTAGGGAAGTTTTAAACTATAATCTCTTCAAATATTTTCTCAGTCCCTTTTTTTTCCTCTTCTTCTGGGACCCCTATAATTCGAATGTTGCTGTGTTTACTGTTGTCCCACAGGTCTCTGAGACTGTCCTCAATTCTCTTCATTCTTTTTTCTTTATTCTGCTCTGCAGTAGTTATTTCCACTATTGTATTTTACAGTTCACTTATCCGTTCTTCTGCCTCAGTTATTCTGCTATTGATTCCTTGTAGAGAATTTTTAATTTCATTTATTGTGTTGCTCATCATTGTTTGTTTACTCTTTAGTTCTAGGTCCTTGTTGAACGTTTCTTGTATTTTCTCCATTCTATTTCCAAGATGTTGTATCATCTTTACTATAATTACTCTTAATTCTTTTTCAGGTAGACTGCCTATTTCCTCTTCATTTGTTTGGTCTTGTGGGTTTTTACCTTGCTCCTTCGTGTGTTGTGTGTTTCTCTGTCTTCTCATTTTACTTAACTTACTGTGTTTGGGGTCTCCTTTCCACAGGCTACAGGTTCATAGTTCCCATTTTTTTAGTGTCTTCCCCCAGTGACTAAGGTTGGTTCAGTGGGTTGTGTAGGCTCCCTGGTAGAGGGGACTTGAGCCTGTGTTCCGGTGGTTGAGGCTGGATCTTGTCTTTCTGGTTGGCAGGACTGTGTCCGGTGGTGTGTTTTGGTGTGTCTGTGAACTTATTATGATTTTAGGCAGCCTCTCTGCTAATGGGTGGGGTTATGTTCTTGTCTTGCTGGTTGTTTGGCATAGGGTGTTCTGTACTGTAGCTCACTTGTTGTTGAGTGGAGCTGGGTCTTAGCATTGAGATGGAGATCTCTGGGAGAGCTTTTAGTGTTTGATATTATGTGGAGCGGAGAGGTCTCTGGTGGACCAATGTCCTGAATTCGGCTCTCCCACCTCAGAGGCACAAGCCTGACACCTGGCCAGAGCTCCAAGACCCTGTCAGCCACATGGCTCAGAAGAAAAGGGAGAAAGAAGAAAGAAAGAGAGAAAGAGAGAAAGAGAGAGAGAGAGAGAGAGAGAGAGAAAGAAAGAAAGGAAGAAAGAGAGAAAAAGAGAGAGAGAGAGAAAGAAAGAAAGGAAGAAAGAGAGAAAAAGAGAGAAAGAAAGAAAGAAAGAATGAAAGAAAGGAAGAAGTAAAATAAAGCAAAGTGATTAAAAAAATATTAAAAATAAAAAACATTAAAAAGTAATAAAAAAGAGAAAAAGAAAAAACAAGAAAGAAAGAAAGAAGAGAGCAACAGAATCAAAAACAAATCCACCTATGATAACATGCGCCAAAAACTATACTAAAAAAAAAGCAACAACAACAACTGACAGATCCCTAGGAGAAATGTTAAAGCAAAGCTATACAGACAAAATCACACAAAGAAACATACACATCCACACTCACAAAAAGAGAAAAAGGAAAAAAAATATATATATATATATCATTGCTTCCAAAGTCCACTGCCTCAATTTGGGATCATTCGTTGTTTCTTCTGGTATTCCACAGATGCACAGTACATCAATTTGATTGTGGAGATTTATTCTGCTGCTTCTGAGGCTGCTGGGAGAGATTTCCCTTTCTCTTCTTTGTTCTCACAGCTCCTGAAGTTCAGCTTTGGACTGGCCCTGCCTCTGTGTGTAGGTCACCTGAGGGCATCTGTTCTTCACTCAGACAGGACAGGGTTAAAGGAGCGGCTGATTAGGGGGCTCTGGCTCACTCAGGCCGGGAGGGAGGGAGGGGTACAGAATGTGGGGAGAGCCTACAGCAGCAGAGGCCATCGTGACATTACACCCGCCTGAGGCGTGCCGTGTGTTCTCCCAGGGAAGTTGTCCCTGGATCACGGGACCCTGGCAGTGGCATGCTGCACAGGCTCCTGGGAGGGGAGGTGTGGATAGTGACTTGTGCTTGCATACAGGCTTCTTGGTGGCTGCAGTAGCAAGCTTAGCATTTCATTGCCATCTCTGGGGTCCATGCTGGTAGCCACGGCTCATGCCCTTCTCTGGAACTTGTTTAGGCAGTGCTCTGAATCCCCTCTCCTTGTGCACCCCAAAACAATGGTTTCTTGCTTTTTAGGCAGGTCCAGACTTTCTCCCGGACTCCCTCCAGTCTAGCTGTGGCACGCTAGCTCCCTTCAGGCTGTGTTCACGCATCCAACCCCAGTCCTCTCCCTGGGGTCTAACCTCTGAAGCCAGCTCAGCTCCTCTCAGCTCCTAGCCCACACCCACCCCAGCGGATGAGCAGACAAGCCTCTCAGGCTGGTGAGTGCTGCTTTGTGCCAATCCTCTGTGTGGGAGTCTCTCCGCTTTGCCCTCTGCACCCCTGTTGCTGCACTCTCCTCCATGGCTCCGAAGCTCCCCCCCAGCCACCCCCCATCTCCGCCAGTGAAGGGGCTTCCTAGTGTGTGGAAACCTTGCCTCCTTCACAGCTCCCTACCAGAGGTGCAGGTCCCATCCCTATTCTTTTGTCTCTGTTTTTTCTTTGTTCTTTTGCCCTACCCAGGTACATGGGTACCTGTTGCCTGTTGGGAGGTTGGAGGTCTTCTGCCAGCATTGAATAGGTGTTCTGTAGGCGTTGTTGCACATATAGATGTATATCTGATATATTTATGGAGAGGAAGATGATCTCTACATCTTACTCTTCTGCCATCTTGAAGGTCTCCTGGAATACTATTATAGTTTTCTGTCTTTCTTTTCTTACACATATCTGGAGGGATTGCATGCTATTATATTCCATTTACTCCTAAATAACCAGTGTCAAAAGAAAAAAAATCAGTATTTGGATTTGGTAGAAAGATAAAATTAATCATTGAATTGATACATTTTAATGAATTGAATCAACATGCTAGAGTCAAATTGTCACTTGAAACACACAGAACACTATCTTATATGATTTTGTCAAGCATTTATAAGACTTATGAAACTATCCAGTGGTTAGTAGCCATTAAGTGAAGCTCAACTTGCTTTGTGACTAGGACATTACTTTAATAAAAGACTAAATTGGAAATTGATATTTAACAAATTTTTTTAAAAGACTGTTATAAATATTTAAGTATAATTCAGTAATGTCTTAAACTGTAATTAAGTGCATTGTGAGATTAAAAATGAACGTTATCTGTAACCAATGTGGAAATGTCAGTAATGCACCAAGGTTCTTCTGCTTCATCCTACAGACAAGGAATCAATACCAAAGTCTATTCAAGCTCAGAAAAAAGGAGAGTTGAATAAGTGTCCAGTTAATTTAATAAATGTAGACAGCTGACTTAGATAAATCAGATTGTAAAGAACTGTTTTACCTCATTACCATTTTTGGCCTGAATTATCCAGATAATTATTCCAATTTTCCACATCACTTTGCCCACATTGACAGAATGTCTTTCAATTTTTCATGTAAGTGCATTTCTTCTGTACTGCTTAAGGCCCAGCAAGGTGTGTGTCCTTTATGATGCAAATCTAGCATTTCCCCATTTTGTTGATACTTTTCAAAATGCTATCTTTTCTGTTTGTATAACCTTTAACTCACTATTGATAATTTGACGATGGTGGTGCCAAGAGACCTATTTATGCATTTTACAATTCTGAATAGAAAACATTCCTTGGCTATTCTGCTCTATTTTTTCTTCATTTATATGTGGTTTATTTGAATTTCTGTAGAACATGCCTTTTTTTTCCTTTGCTCCTAATATATTTCTAATCAGTCAGTAAAACTAGTTCATTTGCTGACCTAGTTTATACCTACTTAGGTAGCAATGTTGTATTCAAGATGTTTCAAGCTTCTATTTCACAGTGCATAAACTAGTATGATTCAGTTTTACTATGTCTAATCATAAAATTCTTATCTTGAATAATTTGAGATCATTTGATTATTTGAATGAGATTATAGAGAATGTATTATGGAAAATAGATATTATTTTAAGTGCAGCCATCATTTATATTACTGTTATGCCAAGACCATTAGTGTGGGGGGAGAAGGATATGAGAAGTATGAGGGTCAAACAAAAGCATTGCTTAATTATTTTTCATAGCTTCATTCACCCATTGTTTATAATATATATAAATAATTAATTTTGTCTGCTATACATTTTGAAATTATTTTCCATAAAAAAATAATACAACTGAGAAACTATACAATCCTGAATCATATTTGCTAGGCATCACTCACTATTTGACTAGTGAATCCAACTGTTGTTTATTACTATTCTCTATAGTATTTTGCTTCTAATTTTAGTGGTAGCATGCATCTACATAGCTTTTTTCTTATTCCAAATTTTTAGACTGCCCACTGTTATGATTTTTCAATTGCAGTTACCCTTAAGCCAGTACATTAGTTAACTATTGTTGTGTAACACACATTTCCTAGATTGAGTGAATTTAAAAACAACCATTTATTATAACTTATAAGACTACAGGTCAGCTGGGCTGTTCTGCTGATCTGGGTTTCTTGAATTGTTATATCTGTGAGGTTTATTGTCAGGTTAGCTAGGGGCTGGCTGGTGTTTGGTTGCCTCACTCACAAGTCTGAAGGTTAGCTGTCAGTGGTGGAAAGAGGATAAAATAGACCACATGACACTCATCATCCAGCATATTAGCAGATCTTATTCACATAGCAGTCTCAGGATTCCATGAGAGAGAAAGCAGAAATAAGCAAGGCTTAGAATTCACACAATATGATTTCTGTTGTACTGTATTGGTCACCACAAATTAAAAGGACAGCACAGGTTCAAGGAGTAAGAAAGAAATTCTACTGCTTAATGTATGATTTGCAGTGTTATATTCCAGGTAGGGTATGGTTATAGAGAAAAGATTAATTATAACTATTTTTCTAAATGATATTCCAGAGTCCACCTCCTGACCACAGTTGTTTACATACATTCTATTTCAAGAGGCTCAAAATTCTGATCCACTTACAATATTATGCTCAAAGTACAGGATCTCATGACCTACATCAGGTTTTGATGTAAGTCTTACAATACAATTTGTATAAAAAGACAAATTATCTCACCTTTATGAAGGAGGAACAGAGACAGATCAACTGTAAGACCCAGCGACACCCAAGGAGGGAAGGAATGAGAGGTGCATTATAGTCCCTGGTCCATAGCAATTCTGAAATCCTGCTGGGTAATGTTGTCTTGATATCTAAGTTTGGAGAAGGAGTTTATGTGTATAAATTTTGGGGAATGTGTTTGTGTGTGTGTGTATGTATATAGGTAATTGTATGATTTTTAAAGACTTTTTCACAGCAATATAACTATTCTGAAAGTATACTCTATTATTGTCAGTAATTTAACACTAGACTGAGAGATTTAGGAAGTATGGCTGAACAAAAACTGCACATAAAATCATTATGTTTATGTCCTCCTTCAGAGGTAATCACAAGTAACATTGTACATGTTTTTCAGTCTTTTAAAATTGCATTCAATTTGTATTAAAAATTTTTAAATACCAAAGTATAATACAGTATGTATGGAAAACATAATATGTAGACAATCTATATAATTTTATGTAAAAATATTTTCCTATTTTAATACAGTGGTTTCCTCCCATAAAATTATATTATTTGTTAAGAATGATAATATCTATCTAAATAGAATGGATACTTTGCATCTATGTATAGTCATTGATCTCTGTCAACTAAACCATTAATTTTACATTAGGAGGATTGTTGTACCTTTTACATTCTCTTTTGTAACTTATTTAAATATGTATGTTTTGTTTTGTTTTATTTTTGTTTCAGATTGATTCTAAATTTGTAAAGCATATTTTTCATTTTTGAGAACAAGAAAAGAGATTGGTCTGGTTGGAGTTGAGTGAAAGAGTAAAGAATGTTTGGGGGTGGTGTAAAAATTTTTAAAGTAGCCACTGTGAAGATATACAGGACGTTACAGACCATGGCATGAAGTTTAGATTTTATTCTACTATATGAGTAAACAGTGGAGAGCTTTGAAGGAGACATGCATGATCACAGTTACATTTATAAGGGGAAAAGGTATATGATGAGTGAGGTGAAAGGTCAGTGGGGCAAAGAAGGAAGAGACAAACTCAAGGGAAACTTATATAGTCCATTGGTGAGATGGTGGTGTCTTGAATAAGGTGGTCATTCTGTAGTTTATGAGAAAAAAATTGGGCTTGGATTATATATATATAATTTTTTTTTTTTTTTTGTGGTATGCGGGCCTCTCACTGTTGTGGCCTCTCCCGTTGTGGAGCACAGGCTCCGGACGCGTAGGCTCAGCGACCATGGCTCATGGGCCCAGCCGCTCTGTGACATGTGGGATCTTACTGGACCGGGCACGAACCCATGTCCCCTACACCGGCAGGCAGACTCTCAACCACTGCACCACCAGGGAAGCCCTGGATTATATTTTTGATGTAGAGTAGAATTGATAGGATTTACTGGTAAGTCAGATGGGAAGTATGAGAGAAAAAGTGGGTAGGGATGATTGTAAGGCTTGTGCGCTAAATTAAGTACATGAATAAAAGTACCGCTTTTTAAGAAGGGAGGCTTAATAATTAGAGGGATTGGTTGTTATTATTATTGGTGGTGTTGGTGATATTGTTTTAAATAATCTTGTGGTTTCTTGATATATGCCTCTTTCCTCCAGAGTCAGTTCTAATGTTTATCTGTTGTGGTCTTTATATTTCAAGGTTTTGATTATTACAGGTTGATTTTTTTCAGGTAGCTATTGTGATTTTCCTTCACTCCTACATATGTAAATTTCCCTCACTCCTACTTGTCTGTTTTCAGCCAAGTCTGTCTCATAAATAGAAATGTCGACTTGTAATTCTGTATCAGTTGGCTCAGCTTGACGATTAATAGACTTTGCTTAAGAAATGAGCGGTCTGAGAAACCATTAATGTATACGATTTTGCTCTGGAATGCCAGAACCCTTAATCTTCTCCACATAGTTTTTTCTATTTCTTATTTATTGTTGATTTTACTGTTTTTCTACTGTATGATTGCTTAGTTGATGTAAGTCTAGTATTATAGATTAGTTTTATCTGTAGTCAAATCTCATTGTATAAGGATTACCACTACCTGCTACCCTGCTCCCTGCTTTTTTACTTGCTTTTCCCCCTCAACTTTGTGTTTTTGAAATTCATCCATGTTATTGTGCATAGTTGTAGATGATTCATTTTCATTATTCTGTATATTTCACTCTATGATATATTATAATTATCCACTACAGCATTCATGAACATTATGGTAGTTTTCACTGTTTAGTTATTACAAATAATCTTTTTCTGAACATTCAGTTACATGTCTTTTGGTGAACATATGCACACATTTATTTTTGAATGTACACTTAGAAATAGAATTGCTAAATCATATGGTATATGCATTGTGTTCAAACTTAGCAGGTATTTATAAATAGCTTTCCACCAAAGTGGTGGTACCAATTTACAATGTAACTAGCTGTGTATTAGAGTTATATACAGAGTACAGAAACAGATCCGCACACAGCATCCTGATTTTTGACAGATGTTAATCAGAAATGCAATGTAGAAAGGATGATCTTTTCAATAAATGATGCTGGATCAATTGGATATTCATAAGGAAAAAATATATTTAGTGCGTCTACCCCCGAATCTTAAACCTTTCCTAAAAATCTCACACCTCTCCTAAAAATCAATTCCATATGGATTGCAAATCTAAATGTCAATGGTAGAAATAATAAGGATTTTAGGAAAAAAAGCATATGAAAAACTTATGACATTAGAGTTAGCAAAACTTTCTTACACAGGGCATAAAAACACTTCCTCTTAAAAATGATAAATTAAATAATAATGGGTTTAAGTAGTTGTTCATCAAGGGTAGATTGAAGTGTGAAGAACAAACTAAAGAAATGAAGTTATTTGTCATATATATTATGCATATATATATATATATATATCTCAGGAAAAAAGGCACATGTACCAAAATTGTCAGAAGATATCTTACAACTTAATAAAAAGGGATATAATTGTATCTCTTAACAAACAACTTAAGCTAGTATTTCACAGAAAAGGCATAAAATGGAAAATAATCATATGAAAAGCTGCTCAATATCTTTAGTCATTAGGAAAATGCTCATTAAAACTACAATATGATACTTCTGCATGTGAAAAGGGATAAAATGGAAAGCACAGAAAATATCATGTGCTCCAATATGTGAAAAGACTAGAAGTATATTCCTAATTCCAAAGAAATTCCTACTTGCTTTGCCATTGCCAGTTCATAATGCTACGTTTTTTACCACAATCTGGTAACCCGACTTCAAGTCCCAGTTGATATGTTTACATGCCTAGCTAGTATGTTGTTCTTGGCATAGACGTTGTTTCAACTTCCATTAACTATAACAATTTGGATCAGCAGCAAGAGCCTAAAGTCTTTTCACTAGTGACCATATACTTTCCTTACTCGCTAACCAAAAAGTATTTTTTCCTAGGGTCAGAGTTTAAACAAATTTATATGCTCTGGTTATTTCTTACTGTTTGAAGTTCTCTCATCATTCATTAACTTTTTTACTCATTTATGTCTTTTTTTTTTCACTCAGCCAGAATATATTAATTACCTTCTATGGATGTATACTATGAAATATTATGAGTAGAGAGAAACACATAGCTTCTATGGTCAAGCAGTCCAAATTATATTTAGGAGAAATATTAGTACTAACATACTTTGTTAGTTTTACATTTTACATTTTCATAAATTTTTATGAAGGATTAGGACATTATATCTTATTTTTACATGTCTTTGACTCAGATTCTTACAATGTAAAAAGTATATCATTCACTTCATGAGTTCTTAACTGTCCTTGAAATTTATTTATAAAATAGTGCCAGTAGTCTGAAAAAACCGATAATGTACGTACTGACCAACAGTGAACACTTTAATTACTTCTCCAAAATTGATTGACTTCATAGCTTTTTATCTCTTTTTATATTTAAATCACTTATTTATTCATTTATTAACATATTTGATCAAAAGATATGCTTTCAAAGATAAGACTAGATATTATGATTAAAAACAAACAGGCCTTGTCTTCAGACATTGTAAGATTGTTTAGGGATGTAAAGATGTGGAAGTGAAGTTGAAAACAGCAGGTAGAATATTTTTCTTAATGTAAGAATTTCTTTTTTTTACCAGTCCTATACAACATAACAGATTCAAATGCATTTATATCTTTTGTGAGATTGAGACATAATTTATATTATTAATAAAATAAATGAAATATTATATTATTTTAAACTGCAAATTTAAAACCACAAGGCAAAGTAGAAAGCAATATGTGGGAAGAGATCTATGAATGATTTAAGCTAAGCTAAGTGATACATGATTATAGGGGCAAGAAGGAGGGAAAG
>NW_006790551.1:1110892-1155030 GCF_000442215.2 Lipotes vexillifer
GGAAAGAGGAATCCATTGTGGTTGGTAGGACCCGGGGAGAAAAATCAGAGAAATTGACTTTTGACCTGGCTATTAAAAAAAGACAAGCATTAAGTAAGGAAGAACAACATAAACAACCACAAAAATGGAAATACATGATATAGATTTGAGGAGCAGATTGGCTGTGAAGTTGAGTAGATACAGCAGAGTAATATGTGACGACTCTAGAGAGGTTCCCTCCTACAAGATTACAAGAGCCATGACTGCCACGCTGAGCAATAAAGACACCAAGTGGTTAAGAAAACAAATTCTGAAGCCAGACTATATGTTTGAAACTCAGTTAGGTCATTAACTCTCTGTGACCTTGGACAAGAGCCTTCAGTTCTCTGTGCCTCAGTTTCTCCCTAATAGTAAGTATCGCATATGTTGTGCCAAAAATTAAATGACGTAGTATGTGCCCACTGCTTAGAACAGTGCCTGGAATGTAGTAAGTGCTTGAGCTACATAAATATTGTTTATTATTTTATTATGATTATGCAGGTAATATATACCTTGAAATTTGTAAGCTAGTAAATCATACATATTTTTGTGTGGAAGTAAAATTGAAAAGAATGGGTAGAATATTTTTCTTAACATAATAATTTCTGTTTTTCCCAGTCCTATACAACATAAACAGATTCAAATACATTTATATCTTTTGTGAGATTTAGACATAATTTATATTGTTAATAAAATCTCATGAAATATTGTACTAGTTGCAAATTTTCAAAACAAATAGTAATTTTGTTATTATTTGCTAGTTACTATTTGTAACTGTTTGTTACTATTTGGAATTTTTCTAGATCTGGTATAGACATAATACATATTTTTCTATTTCTACTTTCTCTTTTCTTGAAGAAGGGCATTGTTTATAGCATTCACAAAATATAAATTTGAAATGAATTCTTTCCAGAAGCCAATAAAAAGGTTTAAAAAATACAATAAAAGCAGTATGTCTTTTTCTCAGGAAAAGAACCAAAATTAGTTTTTGTGTTCTAGTGCTATTAAAATGTTATGCTATACTGAAATAGTATTCTTTATTGACCTATTTTACTATGTTTAATATTTCAATAGATAATTTGAAGCTTCTAAGCTCCTGGCACACATCTCCAATGAGGTTAGGAAATATTTCCAATTTAAACTTTAAAATATGAAATCATAATATAATTAGATGGTCTTCATATTATTAATGCAAAATTTTATACAGGTCAAAAGAAATATCAGTGTTCAATCTAATTTTATTTCTTTTTTCCAATTGTCTTCCAAGTTTTTCTCATATTTCAGAGATTTTATCGCTAAGAAAAATTTTCTTTTACCCCTTACTATTCACAGTTTTTCTTCTACTGCCCAAGAATCTAATGATTTAATTATTTTCTTTACACACATGCGCACGCACACATACACACACACACACACACACAAAAATCATGTATCTTCCTTATGTTTTCATAAGGACTGATGAGTTTGCCTGCTTTATACTTTAGTCAGGTAAGAGTCTGGTTGCCAACTATACTTCTTGGTTCAGCTTTCTGCATTCCAGCCTTTGGTGAATCTATTTGCAACAAGTCTGTCCAACAAAACCAGTTCCTTTTTACTCTTGTTCTCCTGAATATGGGAAGCTCCTCTTGGTCTTCCCTGTATTCTCCAAGTCCTGTAGTGTAAATCACACTACTTTTTTTACTCAGTATTACCTTTAAAAGTCTATCCTAATTGTTAAGTGTACAAGTGACCCGTTGCTTCTAACTGCTGTTGCTGTGTGTTCTCCATGCTCCAAGGTGTGTGTGTTTGTGTGTGTGTATACAGATAAATATATAGATATATAGATACATGTGAGTGGATGTACATACATGTATATGGTATATATTTGGTATTACCTACATGTATACATATAATTATATATGATATATAATTATATATGCAAATATATTTTCTGTATTTTAAATATTTGTATTTATAAATATATATTTATAATTTTTACCTATTTACTTCCCTTTCTCCCTTTGCTTTAAATGCCATATTTAAGTGGCACCTCTTTAAAATTTCCACTACCCCATTGAGACAGAATTAATGGTTCCCTCCTTTATGCTATATTAAAACTTTGTACCTTTTAGCTTACAGACATTATTTGTCTAATTCTGTCAAATTTATATATGTGATTGGAAAAAAATGAACCATCATTCCCCCATATCATCATAAAATGCAAATTCAGGACCCTAGTATTTTACTAGGATCTAAATAAGTCTCTTATTTACAAGGAATAACTTCAAAGCATAGGGTGGGTTTTTATAGCTAAAGAGCCATTTAAAATTAAAACATCCAATTATCAGATTAAGGGTTGGGGGAAATAGGGAGCTATTGCTCAAAGGGTACAAATTACCAGTTACAAGATTAACAAGTTTGGGGATCTAATGTACAGCACGGTGATTATAGATGATAATACTTCATCATATTCTTGAATGTTGCTAAGAAAGTAGATCTCAGATATTCTTTTTTTTTTTTTTTATTTTTGCTGTACGCGTGCCTCACACTGTTGTGGCCTCTCCCGTTGCAGAGCACAGGCTCCGGACGCGCAGGCTCGGCGGCCATGGCTCACGGGCCTCGCCACTCTGCGGCATGTGGGATCTTCCCGGACCGGGGCACGAACCCGTGTCCCCTGCATCGGCAGGCGGACTCTCAACCACTGCGCCACCAGGGAAGCCCTCAGATATTTTTACCATAGGAAAAAATGGTAGTTGTGTAATGGAATAGAGGTGGTCGATAATACTACGGTAGTAATCATTTTGCAATCCATAAATATATCAAATCAACACCTCATAAACACATTAAATTTACAATGTTGTGTGTCAATTATATCTCAACAAAGCTGGGAAAAATTGGTCAATTATCTTATTCTAGATGCACCTAAGGAGACATGAAATGAGAGTGTGTGGAGGGTGCCGCCAGAAGGGAATAGAATCAAAGAAAAAAAATAACAGGATTCTACTAGATAAAAGCCATTCCTTTCTCATTTGGAGATGAATTAGCATTAAAAAATTATAGGGCAGTTTCACTATGTCGTTCTAAGTTGAGATTCAACTCTGTCTAAGGATTAATACCTATCAGCAGGATATGTTTTAATCAGAATGGACTAGGTTGTGTCCTAGTAACAAATAATCCCAAAGGATTAGTGCAACTATACCAAAAAAGTATTTCTTGGTTGTATTCAGTACTTTCTGCATCTGAGTAAACCTTCAAGTCAACTTTTCTCTTTGTGTTGGCTCAGCATTCCAGGCTGGTTTGACTTAGCATTTTCACATCAATTTGTGCTATGATCATTGATGCTGGAAAAGAGATTGCTGGGGATATGAGTTCTAGCAATTAAATGCTTCTACCTGTGAAAGATATGCTATATCTGCTCTTCCTTTATTGCCTAAAACAAGTCACTTGGCCTTGTCTACTTTCAGGAGGAAAGAGGAAGTACAGTCTTCCTGTGTGCCCAAAAATAAAGGGTAGTAATTTTCCCACTCTGACAGAGGTAGTGTGTTTGTGTGTGTACTTAGAGAACAGAACACAAAAGAGGGAGAGACAGAAAGAGACCCAACATATGTGATAAACATACAGAAACATAGGAGTTACATTTCACATTCACCCAAACCGTGTCAAAGAGGAACTATTTGGGGCTTCCCTGGTGGCGCAGTGGTTGAGAGTCCGCCTGCCAATGCAGGGGACACGGGTTCGTGCCCTGGTCCGGGAAGATCCCACATGCCGCGGAGCGGCTGGGCCCGTGAGCCATGGCCGCTGAGCGTGTGCGTCCGGAGCCTGTGCTCCGCAACAGGAGAGGCCACAACAGTGAGAGGCCCGCCTACCACAAAAAAAAAAAAAAAAAAAAAAAAAAAAAAAGAGGAACTATTTGAAGTGCTAAAGGCCTCTTTGCCTATAGTTGTCTATTGGTCTATGTATGTATCTCCCCTGCTATCATGGGAAATTCTCAGTACTAGGGAACTTGTTTTTCTTTGTTTCCTAGTGCCTAACTCAATCTTGAGACGTTTTTCTTTTATTTCCAAAAGTCACTGAGGCTTGTACTGCTTAAAACTTGAAATCAGTATTAAAGAAAGAACATTGGAAGATAATTTAAAAAACAGGTTCTCAGCCTGGATAAGACTCTTCACTCTTTTGAGCTAATTTTGGTCTTTTATAAGATAAGAAATAAAAGTTCTTTTACAGATTGCAGCATTATGATATTATAGTCTTAGTACCTGAATTCCTTAATATTTAAACTCACACTTGGTTCACAGCAGATCACAGGAAGTGGGATGATTTTGTATACTTGGTTATGCAAAGGCATTTCTGGTGATGTTTCTCGGAAACCTGCCTTTAGCACTCAGGAGTCAAACAGACACGCAAAATTAAAGCAGTGAGATTCTGTTTTTCATAAATTAAAAGACACTTTTACTGAAAGTTGGTTTTTGTACCATTTATGTCATATAAACCCTAATGCAGAACTTCCAACTTTAAATAAAGTCATGACACACATAGTAAGAAGTAAGAGGCACAATAAGGTAAATGAACAATGCTATTTATGTCTAACAGTAACAAACTTGGGTGCCAAACAGCACTGAGAATGTCTTTATATTGACATACCTGTAATTCAGGTTAAGAGGTTCTGTGTTAAAGGATCAAGACTTGAAAAAGCTAAGGACTGATGAATTTGCCTGCTTTATACTTTAGTCAATCATTGAAAAATATTCATTGAACACCCTCTGTGTATCCAACACTGTGACAGCTGCGGGGTACATACAATGGAGATTAACATTATAGATGTAGTTCTTATCTGTCAGACACTTAATTCTTAATCTATGAAGGGTCTGACATATCCCATGTTATTTTTTTTCATTTTATATTGAGCCATAAAACAAGTGCCTATTGTTTTTATTTTTGGATGATAATACAACCGAAAATATGCAAACTAAGTTGTAAAGACACAATTCTATCTCTACTATTAGTTGATAATCTTGTTGTATTACAATAAAAATCTTGGAATTATCAACCTTCAAAGAAAAACCTTTCTTAGAGGATAAAAGGATGTTCTGATCTATAGCCATTATAAATAATTAAAATAACAACTGCAGCTTATAAAAGCAACCAGGTATAGTGAAACATTCTCAACATTAATGTATATAAGCATCACTTCTGGAGTTTGTGAAAAATACAAATACTCAGCCTTTATTCCAGAGATTCTGTTTCAGTAGGTCAACTGTGAGACCCTCAAAACAATATTTTTAATAAGACTTCCAGGTACTAATTATAGAGGGGATCCTGGGACCCAAACTTGTAGACACTGATGTTATGGAAAAAGAATTGGTTTAAGTGTCAGGCAGACCTGGATTTGAATTTGGCCTCTGTCTCAAATACTATGTATTAGTTATATATTGCTGTGTAACAGATAACTATAACTTACCACCTTAAAAGAAATACACATTTATTACTTCACAGATTCTGTGGGTCAGGAGCTGGGAACTTCTAATCTGGGTCCTCTACTTATGGTTTCACAAGGCTAGAATCAAGGTGTTGACCAGAGCTGGGTTCTCACCTAGAAGCTCAAATGGGGAACGATCCACTTCCAAGCTCCCTCAGTTTATTGACAGAAATCATTTCCTTGCAGTGGTAGGACTGAGAAGTTCAGTTTTCTGCTGACAGCCAAGAGATTAGTTTTAAAGGCCTCCTCCAGTTCCTAGAGGCCACCAGAAGCTCCTTGACACCTGTGCTTCTCCAACATGGATGCTTACTTCAGCAAGGCAGCAAGGTGAGTCTCTAGCAGAAATCCACTAGCAAGATCCACATAATGCAACATTAGCACCAAAGTGACATGTCACAATGTCTGCCATATTCTATTAGATAAAATCACAGGCTCTGCTCACTGTTAAGGGGAAGAGATTATACAAGGATGTGAACACCAAGAGGCACTGATCATGAAAAGCCACCTGAGAATCTGTCAGCCATAGTGTGACCTTAGGCAAATTGTTTAGCACTATGAATTCTTAACTTCCTTATCTAAAAATGTAGTTTTTAACACATGCCTTAAGAGATAACATGTGAAGGTTCTGACATGTAGCTATTTTTACTAGTACCACTAACATAGAAGAACCCCAAAGAAAAAGAACCACTATAATGCTGTATCTATAAAGTCCCTTCCAATTCTGTGGTTTAATGTCCAAAAATTATATTCACTCTTGTATTGAATATGACATATCTCCAGAGTCTAACATAGGGTCTGCCTCATGGTTGACACTAAGTAAGTGTTTTTCAATTAATAGTAATTTTAGTAAATTCATTTTTCTTTTATTTCTTTAAATATGACTTCATCTTAGGATTTCCTTTCCAAAGATGGATGAGCGATAACCTCTCATAGCCATATTTTAGTGAAGAATAATTTCAATCTGGGAGTGAAAACTATGAATGCATCCATATAAAAGCAAAATCTCCCAAAAGACCACAAGGGAAGTGTTCCTACATAAAAAAGAGCACACAAAATATTCTGTGCACAAGAGCAGCAGCTGCTTCAGCTTGGGGTTCATAACATGACTGTCCTGACAGCTTCCCACTGACTGCAGAGTGCAAGCAATTAGCAGTGCTATGAGTATTTCCCTTTCTGCTTGTATTTAAAGACTTAGCATTTTCCCCACTGGCTGTTTTCCTCAGCCCTTCATTCCACTTTTCTAACATATCAAAAAGAGCATGTAGAGATCCAAAGATAATTATTTGAATGCTGATCTCAAAAACATAAGCAAGTGGGGAAACTGAAGAAAAATTGCTACAAATAATCTCCTTACTTCTGTTGTACATGTATCCTGTTTCCTGAATTATTCTATCATTATTTTTTTTCTGTTAGAGTCTTTCTTAAATAAATTTGATAGGTAGAGACATGAGAATTAGAATGTTTAAATGTAGTAGTAAATACTACAGATGAAAAAATAAAATATTCTTCTATTCTTATCCTATCATTATATAAAGGTCACAACACAGTAAGTCTTCAGAGAAACACAAGAGAAAGAATAATAAGATATTTACTTTTCAAGCAGATAAACCCATAAACTCTAAAAAAATATAATTTTTTCTTAATGTGCTATCATTTCTTAAATTAATCTGTTCAGTCTCTGACCCCTGTGTCTATACTCTTTACTCCATGATAAGCTCATTACATTTATAAACAGTTGTTCTACCCAGTAAGCATCAACTTGTTTTTTTTAAAATAACTCGCTCAATCTGGCACATTTTCTCATCATGCACTGTGTTACAATTTTGGAAACATTTTTGCCAACAGCCAAGAGTTCTTTTTTTTAACCACACATTTCCAAATTACCCAGCACTTCAATAGATTTTGGAAATTGGTACTGCTAAGTAAAAATAAAGTAAATTCTATTTAATAAGTTTTTCCTGAAAGTGGGATATAAGATAGGTAGGTAGGTGGGTAGGTAGGCAGATAGTATGTTATGAAAAAACTGCAAAATGGAATAATAAAATCTGAAATCTGAACTGAATATGAAAGATCATTAGTTCAAACTCTAAGGTATTAAATGCCTGTGTAAGAGCATAAAGCTCGTTTTTGTAAAAACTGGGAGTGGAATATCTAGCCCTGCTTCTCCTGGTCTAGTATTCCTTCTACAGAGCCATGCTGACTCCATATATGTTTGAAAAATGGAGCTCGGAGAAGTGGGTAATAAAAATTCATAACCTTTTCCCATATTATGCATACTCTCCTTTTTATGCTTAGCAATCAGGATTTTTCATGCTTTTCTAAATGCTCTTATAAAGTCCTCAGAATAATCCAGGCAGCTGCCAAAAGGGTGGATTGTATGACTACAAACATCTATGCATTCACGCCTCACAATCTGGGGAAAATAGCAAGGAAGTAATTTAAAAGTAAATAGAAAGCTCTTGGGAATTAACTCAGATAATTTGTCTGAATTTATGAAAGAAGTAACACTATTACCGATGCCTAACTTCACATTTCTTTTAGTTACACGTATGAATGGCTTCAAAACAGTGCAGTTTTCTAAAGGTAAAAACTTAATGTAGCTTTTTGGAGTTTCTAATCTTTTGATTTATAGGAAAGGCTATTCATACTAAGTGTGTTCTCTCAATGTGTGCTCTAAATGTGTGTGCTGCATGCATTTTCTGCAGCATCTCAGTAGAACATTCTGCCTGAAGCTCAGTGCTTTCACCTAATGAAAATGAAACACATTACATTCAGTGCAGAACATAAAAGAAGGATCTTTCAGGAATCAGGACAAATAATTATCAGTTTCCCCTTCAAAGTAAACCATGAAGACCTGTGGGTAAGATTTGGGGCCAGTCATGTACATCAGCACATTCAGTTTAAAAGACCTGGCTTCCAGGGATCATTAGGAGACCATTCAAGGTTTTTGGTATATAAACACTTAAAATTTAATTACAGGCATGAATAAGGCAGTAACGGTTTCAAACTTCATAGTATTTGTTTAGCTAGCCAACCCTGTGGTAATGTATTTTAATTCATTCATTTTCAGGATGAGATGAGCATAGTTAGCTATACATCTGATATATGGCTTCAAATATAAAGCCGGTTTGTTTAGACTTTATTGGCTAGACACTCAGTTGAGACTGTCATATATTGAAATAGATACAGAGTGGGCTTGGCTTTAGGAAATTTCAAACTCCAGCTCTTTCGGGAAATGTTATCTATAAAAAGTCAGTTGCACCAGGATTTTCTGAGTGGTGGTATCTGTTGGCGGAGACGAAGTGCTCTGCATCCCATTGTCTGCTGTTCTGCGATGCTGTGGGCTAGGATGTAATTGGTAGACTGCATCCGCTGGGGAGCCTTCAAAAGCTGGCTGTCCCTCTCCTGTTGTCCCTTCTATGGTTGTAAATGAAAAGATAATTTGCAAGGTGATGACTTTTTTTTTAAAGGTAAATGTACTGTAATGCAGCCCACAGGGTTAGCATCAGTCAGACTAAGATATCATAGGCGAGAGGTTTAACATCTTTTAATCTGATATTCTGTGCACTAGTTAGAATTACTTTCTGTACACAGAAAGCCTCCTATGCATTGTGTATTACATGGCAGGTGTTTAATGAGAAGTTAAAAATAATAAAAATAATAAATGGGAAAAAATAATTCTAACTTTGAGTACTATAATTGTCCCAGATTCCTTTTACCAGAATAAAGTCAGTCAACTGTTTATAATCTTAATTATTTCTAATAACATTTATATAATTTATGCAAAGTATACATTATAAACATTTAGAGAAGCATTTTTCTGCTCACTAGGAATTTGAAAGATATAAGTGAGATTGTAGATTACACATACTTTGGTGAATTTTTAAACACCTCAATTTACACAAGAAAGCACATATTTTAAGTAATAATAATTGCTTTTTATATTCTTTGCCAGTATTATGTTAGTTTGGCATTAAGGCAGTAATAAAAAGAATTTGATTTACCAATATTACACAAATAGCTCCACAGAATTGCTAATCCTCTATAGAGTATGTAGTCTATATAATATAGCATATGTGGCCTTGCAGTTAAATGTGATAAATTTGCAAGGGAAGCAACAGAATATAGCATTTAGTAAAAGTTTTGGATCAGACAGACCTGAATGTAAATCCTGGATCTGTGTGACCTTGGGCAAACCACTTAACTACCTTAAGCCTCTGTACCTTCAACAATAAAAGAGATAATAATTGTCCTTAAATTCAGGGGTGATTGGGGGATTCAAAAGAAATATTATCTGCATTGGTTAACTCAGTAAATGGTAGCTAATCATTACATTATTTGTAATAGTCTGGATAATATTAACTGTAGTAGTAGCAGCAGTAGTAGTAGTATTAAGTAGCAATTAAGTTAAAAGTTAAGGAGAATATCTACTAACTTCTCCAAGAAGAGATAAGGAAGGTTTCCCAGGAAAAATATGATTTAGATTGTTAAGGAGAAGGTGAAGTTTGCTAGTTTAAAGCATACTGTAAGAACATTACAGGTAGAGAAAAAGTTGATCAAATATGTATAATAGTGTAGAGTTGCATATTTAGATAATAATGAGAAGTGCAGTATAGGTAGAGTATAAGATGAAGATGCAAAATGGTAAGTTATTTGGATGACTTGGGACATTTTTCCTTGGTAAAGTAAGAAGCTAGAAGTTACTTTGTAGATAACTGGGAACCAATAAATATTTTTAAGCAGCAGTATGACACAATCAAATCTATATTCCTTCCGTCATTTTCTAAGGAGAATGGAGATTGATCAGACACCTTTCTAGGATTCTGTGGGTGGGAGAGCAAGATACTGAGATATTTTGTGCTGATGGGCTCAATTATTTTATGGAAATAGGAAGTTAGATCATCTACTGAGAAATGGTGAGGATTGGGAATGCTTAAAGTGAAGGGTAAAAGTTTTCTTCTTGTTTTTATTGTTTTCTTTTAATAGACATTAAAACTGGAAAGGGATAAGTAAAATTAACACTGCAGACTGACTTAGATTGGAGACCCTTGTTGTGTGGTCAGTCCTCCACTCTGCAGGAACACCAGTGTATGGGAGAAGACAGCATGGGTGACTGATAAGCCTGGGGGTGTGTCTGGGCCGGGGCAATACTATGACAGTAAAGTAAGGGAATTGAAGGATCTGAGGAGAGAGTAATAAGGATGATCAAATTACAGTAAACATAGAATAAAGCAAAAGCGACACCAACGAAGAAAGTGAAAGATTCAATATTGGTTATTGCTTAGAGTTCAATGAGCAGGTTTAATAGAAATGAGAAAATGGAGGATAAAAGGCCGAGTTTCAAAAGCAGGGTACTGAAATATGAGAGATCTATTTTGTAGGATATGTTAGGCAGAATAATGGCCCCCAAAATGTCCATATCATGACACCCATAACCTGTGGCTATGTAACAAGGCAAAAGGGACTTTCCTAATATGATGAGTTAAGAATCTTGAGATGGGAAGATTATCTTATATTATCCAAGTGAACGAATGTAACCACAAGGGTTCTTATAAGAGGAAGATAAAGGTCCAAGTTAGCAGTAGGAGATGTGCCAAAGGAAGCAAGTGGTTAGAGTGACATGAGGGAGAGGCCATGAGCCAAGCAATGGAGGCAGCCTCTAGAAACTGGAAAAGAGAAGGAATAAATTCTCAGGAGGCTTTAGAAGGAACAAGCTCAGCCAACACCTCAATTTTAGTCCTCTGACACTTAAAACTATAAAAAAATAAATTAATGTTGCTTTAAGCCACTAAGTTTGTGGTAATTTATTATGGCAGCCATAGGAAACTAATACAGAGTACTCTAGGTGTCAAGGTTTAAGGTATGGGTGACCAGAACTGGAATTGTATTACAAGACTTGAAGTTGAGAAGTTTACTGAGTGATTTGTAGCAACAGAGAAGAATGTGATCTTGCTTTTGAAAGTTTTATACAAACTTCAATAAATAAGCAGAGATACTGCTTTCACTATAGGTTTATAAACCTCCAGAAAAACTGTTTTCTTCTTCTCTGTGTTCCTAAAACATTTTGATTATAACTGTATGTATTAGTTAAGTAGAGATGCCATTCAAAAATATCACAGACTAGGTGGCTTAAACAACAGAAATTTATTTCTTCACAGTTCTAGAAGCTAGAAGTCCAAAATCATGGTATTGGCAGATTAATTTTCTCCTGAGGATTTCCTTCCTGGCTTCGTGGATGGTTATTTTCTTCCTGTGTTTTTACATGTTCTTCCTTTTGTGTGTATCTGTGTCTAAAATTCCTCTTCTTACAAAGACACCTGTCATACTGGATACTAATCCAGTACTAAACCCTGTCATATTGGATACTAACCCATCCATATGACCTCTTTTTACCTTATTTACCTCTTTAAAGGCTCTATCTCCCAAAACAGTCACATTCCGAGGTACCAAGGGTTAGGACCTCAACATATGAATTGGGGATGGAGGGTGGGGAGGTACACAATTCAGCCCGTAACACTGACACTGTACTATAGCGTTTATTACAGCAGTCTGGCTCTATTTTACGTTTTTTGTTTGTTTGTTTCTTTCTTTCTCTAGTGGGAGCCTAACCTCCTTGAGGATAGAGATACCCTCTAGTTTAAATTGATTATCTTCACAATGCCTATCACTGTTTCTTGCCTATGATAGATGCTTAATACATAAGTAATTAAATCATCACTTTGGCAATCCAGCTTTCAAGTGTCTATATCTAATTTCTAACAAAGGTAATTACCCACCTACTATTAATCATTTTCTACATTAAATGCTAATCATTTTCACTCATCATTAATACATTCTATCTGGGATCATACTTTCTTTCTCCATGATAGTTTATAGAGATTAGATCATAATGTAATATAGTCTTTCTTAGTAGAATACATATCGTTCTATCTCAATCAGAGAAAATCAATAAACAAATTAAAATCAAATATATAGCTGATCTTCATTTCCATATAACTTGCATCATTCAATCCATTTTAATAAAAATTCACTTTAATTCTACTGTATATCCAACACTATGTCAGTAATAAAATTTTATATAAATGAGACATGCAGTAAGGTAATATTACTGTCTTAGAAGAATTTTATAACTCTCCTTTGCAGGTATTTATAAAATATTCAGGAAAATGACAATGATGAAAATTGTTATGTAAAGTATAGTTTTATCCACTCATTAATTCATTCATCAAATATATATGGAGGATTTATTATGTGCTACTATGAAACAAAGTAGACTAATGGAGTTTAAACAGAGGAGTAATAAAGAGTAATTTTAATAAAATACTTGCACAAATAATGTTTGGTTGCAACTGTAGTAAGTGCCACAAAGGAGACACATAAGGTGCTACAGAGCCTTGCAATGGGAGTTTACCTAACTGTAGTGGACAGGGAAAGCTTCTTATAGGAAGTTTGCTTTTTCATGAAAGATCTCAAGCAAGAGGAGGAGTCATAGATGAAGAGAGGAAGAAAGACCATAACAGCAAGAGAACAGTATATGCAAAGTCCCTGTGGCAAGACAGAACTTGAACAATTCTAGCGGCTGAAAAATGAGAACAGTAGGAACAGTGTGAGCTAGGAAGAGTGCTGGGGAATCAGCTGTGGAAGGCTCAAGAAGACGTGTTGAAAACTTTTGTATTTTTCCCAAGAAAAATGGAAAGCCATGGCTGGGTTTTAAGGAAGAAGGTGCCATGATTGGATTAGAGTTTCAGAAACACTATTTTACTTCAGTGTTGGAGGTTAACTTGGGAGAAACCAGACTGGATACAGTAGATCAGCTTCAAGGTAGTTGTAGTGATCCACAGAGTGAAGATGGCAACTTGAATTAAGTGGTAAACAGCAGAAATGCGGAAAGGTTTTCAAGATATTGCACACAATTTCAGAAAGACCAAAGGTGATAGTAATATGTCATATTTGAATGCACATTTAAGCACATTTATATGGTCTCTCCAGTCCCCTTAAGGCGGAGAAAAGTGAACATACAAGCTTGATAGGAGGATAGGTTGAGACAAACAGAGTGACAAAATGGAATTTTAGTGCCACGAGAGACACTTTCTCACTATTAGTTTTGAATGTTTTATCTTAAACATTCATGTAAGTTTTGAATTCCATACCATAATACTGGTATTGGTTTTATTTATAAAATTATTTCATTTTTCTCCCTCCAAATTTTCAGTGAAATCCTTTTTTTTGGATGATGTACCATCTTTATTCTAAGAATTCTGCACCTCCTGATTACCACTTTTCCTCCTTGGAATCCTTGTTCTCCATTTTGAGACGCCAAGTCGTATCTTATGTCATTTGATCCTTACAGCCATTCAGAGAAAGAGTCATGCCAGGGAGAGCCATTACCATTTTAGAGATGAGAAAGTTGAGGCTTAGAGTGACCATGAGATCCCCAAGGTTGATTGCCGGAAATGAACAGAGCTAGAATTGTTTACCCCTCATAAACACAGTAAAATTTTTGTTTGTCAGATCTTAACAGCAAGGCTCTAACAGGCCAGAGGTTAGCTAATTTATGCCATCAAAGTGGGGGGGGGGGGCTTCCGTGGTGGCGCAGTGGTTGAGAGTCCACCTGCCGATGCAGGGGACACGGGTTCGTGCCCCAGTCCGGTAAGATCCCACATGCCGCGGAGCGGCTAGGCCCGTGAGCCATGGCTGCTGAGCCTGCGCGTCCGGAGCCTGTACTCCACAACGGGAGAGGCCACAACAGTGAGAGGCCCGCATACTGCAAAAAAAAAAAAAAGTGTTGGGAAAATTAAAATGTAGTAAAACTCAGCTGGCTTTAAGTGCTAAGTCTATATAAACACAAATAGAAATAGGTATTGCCAAGAGAAAACTGAAATGGTCTATTTTAAAATGTAGTTTATACAGAATCAATCGCAATTTTAATAGAAATCATACTTTATCATAGGCAGCATAAGAATTACATGCTGCTGCATCAAGGTAACATGGAAATAGTAGCATCACAACTAAACAAGAGAGCACATCCTTGGAAATTATCAAGGACCTTGATAATTCTTGACACAATTTTTAAATGTATTCATTCCATAAAACTCAAAAAAGCATAAAAGGTGAGTGAGACATGAAAGCTTTCCTATATAGACTGGAAATAAAAAATAAATATGGTTTTAGAAAATACAGACGAGATCGCTGTGGAAAAATGAGTAGCAAGTGGCAGCAAACTCTAAAACCTATAGTTTAAAACTTGCTGACACTGGCTTTGTCTACAAAAAAAGTCCAGGTTCCTGAATTACGATTGTTTATACACAATACATATTTGCATAAAAATAACCAGAATTTTCAGGATTGTGGATCTGCTGACTTCTCAAAACATAGGACTTGATTATGGAAAATTGCCAGTAGTACATAGACATTTAGTAGTTGATGCTTGAAATGAAAAGTGAAGACCAATTCTCTTTTAGTTTTTTTTCCAATGTACTCTTCAAATCCCATTGTTCACCTGACACCTTGGCAGGCTCTTTTCCCAGCCAGAAGAAAGTAAAGCAAAACTGAGGCTTTACTAACTTCAAAATGTGTGTCATTGAAAAATTAAAATAAAAGCTATATTATAGTTAGTGAATATATTTCCTTTAATTATATACTGAAACAAATAACTGAATAGAAACTGTGTTAAACTTGGATAGCAATGAAACAAAATATGAACACAAAACACTAAAAATCTTAACAAAAAGACAAAACAAAAGAAGAGATGGTCGCTGCATAAAAACAAAACTTCTGTTTTTCATTGCCCGGAAAGAACAAAAAACAGTTTCTAAAATCATCCAATTTGTCTGAATGCCAAATTAACAATATTTGGTTTATAGCATATCCCACAGGAAGAAAAAACATGAGTGGAGAAAATGACTAGCCTTAGGTAAGCTAAGACATTTTATGTACTGATGGAATTTAAAGCTTCCCCTATTTTTGCCATTTGAGTAGAAAATGACTACTCCATGATCTTACTTGGAAATATATACATTTTTAAAAAAATGTAGTGCAGTAGCAGGTAGATAGAAACCACCTATCCTACAAGGTAGATAGGTTACCAGAGATAGAAACTCAGACATCAGGGTGAATTATAGTTTTAAAATGAGCACATTCTTAACGCCACTTGAAATAAGTATCAGAGGCAGAGTATAATGAGGAGAGCCTTGATGACAGGGTAGGTAAGAGAGTGGTCTTTGGAGCTGGACTCGCTAGACTCAAATCTCAGCCTTGTCTTTTAGTAGTTACATGACCTTACACAAATTACTTATTTTTTAATGTCTCAATTTCTTCATCTATAGAATGAGGTCAGTAATAGTTACTACCTCCTTTAATTATTGTGAGGAATAACTGAGTAAAACGGAACCCTTCAAGTAGATTCTAATGTATTTTAAGAAGTACAAAAGTGTTTGCTATTGTGATATAGTAAACAAATAAATCCCCCCCCCGGAAAAAAACAAAGAAAAAAACCCCACAATTATCAATCAATGCACACAGACATTGTAATTATTTTGTGCCAAGCCCTGTGCTTGTGATTTCTGGCACATTCATTTACTTACTGCTTAAAATATCTCTACCAATATCTCTACTTGCATGTTAATGATGAGAAAAGCATAGATATGACATTTTTTGTGGAGCCTTTTGTGATCTTCTGTGACCAGGTTTGTTGCCTTTCCTATGAGTTTCTGCAGTACGCTGTGCTGCTCCATTGTTTCAGTTGCCATGCAGCACTGTAATTGCCTATATTAATTTTCTGTCTTCCACACCATACTATGAATTCTTTGTTTATGGTATGTGTTTTGTCCACTCATATATCTTGAGTGTTTGGCATAGCGTCTGTCATTAGTAGTAGGTCAATAAATATACATTTGTTAAACATTCTGTGAAATTCTCTGAAACAGATTCTGTAGATTGAGGGGTCCCAAATCCATTGTTAATCATCCTTTTCCTTGTCTCCTTTACTGTAGATACTGTAGACCTATAGTTATATTTCATGTAACTGTTAAAAAGCCCTCTCACTTTTCCAGCCATTCTTGCAGCTAGGAGTGACCATGTAACACAGTTCTGGCTATTGAGCTATACATGAATCAACTACATGAGGAAAGGATGGTGGTATGGGAAGCTTTTGTTTTTCTTCTAAAAAGGGGATAAAGATAACAGGTCCCATTATTTTCTCTCTCTCTCTATTTTTTTTTTCTGTTTTTATAGTAACTATGAGATGCATGGCATTCATCTTAAGACCACAAAGTGATAACCACAGTGGTGTGAGCTGAAATAGTGCCCCTCACCAAAATTCATATGTTGCCCCTAACCTCCCGTACATAAGAATGACTATATCTGGAGACAGAATTTTTACAGAGGTAGTTAAAGTCATTGGGATGGGCCCCAATCCACTATGACTGGAGTCTTTATAAGAAAAGGAGCTTGGAACACACACACATGCACAGAGGGAAGACCACACAGAAACATGAAAAAGAGGACCATCTATAAGCCAAGGAGAGAGGCCTCAGAATGAAACTATCTCTGCCGCCAACTTGACCTCAGATTTCTAACATCCAGAACTATGAGAAAATAAATTTCTGTTTTAAACCACCCAGTCTGTGGTCCTTTGTTATGGCAGCCCTAGAAAACTAATAAATGTGTGGACCCAAGCCAGCATATAAGAATGACACAACAGGGAGACGTAAACAGCTTGGGTAGGTAAATCAACACCAGCAATTGCCTAACTTCAGATTTATGTGATATAAATAACACCTACATATTTGAGCCATCTTAAGTCAGAGTTTATGCTAACTTCAGTTGCTACCTAGAACATTCTTCCTTTTTTCTTTGATTCCTAAGTGAGTTTGACCTGATTCAGAGTTTGGCATGAGAAGTGTTCTATTACCAAAACCTAGATCAATATGCTTACCTGTCTGTCCAGATGAAGTAAAACAGCCAGATTTGATCAGAAAATTCAAATGGCAACTGCAAAACCAGCATAAGGACAGTGACTAATTTAAAATAAACTTCGGTAAGTTTTCTTTGGAATGAGTCTGTTAACAATTGACATTCTCTCTGGGAATGTGATTAAATGGGGTTTCTATAAATATCCCAATATTTCAATTTTCTTAGTATAGATCTTATTTAAAAACAACAAAAACAATCTGAGCAGGGATTTTCATAGATGTACATGAAAATATAAGTGGCAGAGGAAAAAAAAAACTCTTACAGGGTAAAGTGTGATAAATGTCAAGGAAAAACTGAAATTAAAATGATGAGCAAAAAAAAAACAAAACCCAAATATACCTAAATTCTGTTATTTACTGCTAAAAGTGTGATAATGTCAAGGAAAAACTGAAATTAAAATGATGAGCAAAAAAAAAACAAAACCCAAATATACCTAAATTCTGTTATTTACTGCTAAAATGTTTAATACTGGTACTATTATTTCATTCCAGGGATTTTTATCACCTTATTTATCACCCCCAATGATTGAGTCTTTATTGCTTTCAGACAGTTGGGAAATTCAACACCAAATTTCCTCCTGAAGTTCTTCTTTTTATGACCATCCTTGGTACTAGTTTTCTAAGCTGAGATTCTTTAGCAAATATTTCCTAAGGCAAACCTTACGTGTAAACACTGTATTGAGAGAGGCAGTACAATCACAGGGAAACAAGAGTGAGTGTAAGGGGAAGTGAGGCGGTGAAGAAGGGCAAGCAAGTTTTAAGTTGCCTGTTACTTAAACTGTCCCAGCTTCCCAGGAAATGCAATCAGCTGCTTAGTTTTGTGGAATATCTGCAGAGAGACTATATGATACCACCATCTCAAAACTGTTAGGAGAGGAAGGGAAAGCAGTCTTTCAATGCACTTTCCCCACTCTTTGTCTTTCTTTGGTCAAAGATCATTTCATATGATGTTTACTCTCCCACTCTTCTGCATTTTACTAATTGGCCCCTTTGAGTAGCTGCTGGGGAAACTGGCCCTCCCAAAAGTCCATTTGTGTCACACTGAAGAGCCAAAGCAGCTTCATCTCATACCATGAGGGTACAACAGAATTCTTGCCGAAGCTCCACTCTCACTCTTGGGATGGTAGGATAATTTAAAATGCTGAAGATGAGGCAAAGGCAGTAGTGAATAGATCTTGGCTTTGAGCCCATGGGAAGAGTGAAAGCCATCGCTGGGGCAACTCTGTGTGGGAAGCAGGGAAAGCAAGCAGCTCCCAGGCCCAGGGTTGCAGTGGAGCTGAGAGATCTGGAAGGCTCATAAACTGGCCTGAATACTATTCAATTTTCAGTTATTTACTTGTCTGTGATCTTACACTTTCCTTTTTGGCTAATTGTGCAGCATCATTACAATAACAGATTTATTTGCTTGAGGACAAACAGATAGTCCTCATAGACTATATAGGCACTGTCGCCATTCTTGCTATGTACATGTATGAAGTTAAAATGAGTTTTAATGTTTGCTTTAATTTCATCATAACTTTGTGCTTCAAAACCCACTTTTGAACCATTTGTAAAGTACACATTAAATTCTTCCAGTTTTCCCCTGTTTGGTTGCATGTTAGGGTGGTAAATTTTAAACCTCTGAGGTTAGAAATATAAGTAAAAGTGGCAGGTTGTCACAACCAGGCAGATGTAGAAGGGCCCCTACAGGAGTAACGTATACTCTTTCTATGGCTCCACTGGTTACAGAAGCATAAGCCAAGCTGAAGCTTATAATGCTGAGTAACTAGAGTGAACAGAGCTCCCTGCTTGCACATGTGGGATAGGTAGCCTAGGTAAGAAATGAACTTTTATTATGTCAAGCTGCAAACAGTCAGGACTATTGTACTACCGAAACGTAACCTAATCAATCAGAGTCCTAAAAGGAAGCCCCTTCAAACTAGGTGATTGAGGAGGTTTAAACGAAGGAAGTATTTACTGTGTTGTCATCATCGGAGGGTAGGTAAACTAACCAGGACTGGTGTAGTATCCTAGGCCTTATGACATCGGATAGATGTTATGACCACTAGACCTGAAAGAGCAAGAAAAAGAAGAGTTAATTACTAGAAGATGGATAGTATAGTTGTGTGGAAAGGGCCTAACAATAACTGTAGCCTTCATTAGAAGAATTCGGCCAACCTGTAGTGACCTGAAGGGGAAAAATCCAGGAGAGTAAGCAACCTACTTTCTTTCTACCCTCCAATCTCCTACCATTGATTTCTGTTGCTGAACACTCTTGGAAGCTGCAAGACAAAAGAATCCACTGATACAGATAATAACGTCAAGCTGCACCCCCTGCCCACACCCCCACTCCCCCGCCACCGGCTCTGCTCTCCCTCCCGACACAAGGCGCAAAGTAGTGAAGTGTAGACTATAGATCTAGAGGAGCAAATGAAAATATCCTGTCCTGATATATACAAAAATTGATACTGGATGCTTCTGTGACAACAGAGCTAAAACATGTCGGATTAATATAAGGGCTAGGTAACAAGTAGGGAGATAACTTATACAGGAACCTGAAAGATTGGTCCATGTTATGTAGGGTCGAAGCTCTTGGTAACATTTCCACCTCTGCTTGGAAGGCAGCTTATACACCACATGAATTTTTAGTACTAGAAGTGGTCTAACAGTGGAAAATAGAATAGTAATGGTTTGACGTTGTTGTTATTGACTGTATTTGGCAAGGTATCAGAGGAAAAAGTTGAGTTCAAGAAAACAGATTTAAAAGACATAGAAATAGTCCACAAATTCAGGGACTTGTTGGTTTAGAAGCAGAACTGCTTTCAACTCCAAAGTATAAAAAAATTAAATGGAGAAATGCTTTGCATTAAAAAGGCCAATTAAAATTCAGACTCTTGGCAAGCATCATATCAAAGGCGTGGCCATTAAACTCATTATTAAAACCTCTGAATGGTTTATGGCAACACATAGGAAAAGAAATCCTTTCAATTAGTCAAAATCTCACCAGGAAAATGATTGTTTAGGTTTCCTACCAAAAGCTGATAGGATCATGGTACCTGCAATTAGGTCGAGAGAGATTCATGGGGGTTTAGTCAATAATATGTGAGCAAATGCAACACATCCATTCTGGGCAGACCTTTTAGAGACAGTGCATGGACTGGCAGGTTCTTTTCCCTCTGCCATGCTAATCTAAGAAACAGGTGTCAGGATGAAACCTGAAGGCCTTTGGTCCTGGTGACTATGGTGAGAAGAGCACCCTGCTGATCTTTTAGATATGAAGCAACAGTAAGAGCAACATTTGGTTCTATTAAGTCTATTAAGAGCTTTGTGGTTATTTATTATCATCTAACATATCTCAAATACTACAATCAGCTTTTAGAATTGAAAATATGCAATATAGTAGTAACTATGAAAATGCAAATTGAACAAGTGAAACCATACAGGCAAATACTATACAAATAGGAAAATCATGAATAACTGCAGCCTAGATGAAATAACTGGTACAACCTTTAACTTCATTTATACCCTTTCAGAGCATAATGGTTAGTTAGAAAAAAAAAAAAAAAAGAATTGCTTTAAAGATCATGAAGACTTACATTTCAATTTTGTAAAATATATATGAATAAACTTTTTTTCAATGAAAATTACTAATCAGCTAATGCAATTTTAAATATTTTCAGACACTGTTTTTATCTGTTCAGAAAATAATGAAGACCCAAGAATAGAGAACAAGGGTTTATGAGGGTGATATGGATGTTCTGATTGGTCTGATCTCGGAGAGGCAGCAGTGAGTGGTGGCGTGAAGTGAGATCTTAATTCCCTGCTCAGGAATCAAACCTGGGTAGCCTGGATGAAAACCAGGACTCCTAGCCACCACACCTCCTGGCTCTTGCCCCCAGTGAAAAATGCATTTCTCACTGAGGCAAAAGTGTAAAAACAGGTACAAAGTTTATTATTAGAGACATAGCACAACACCAAGTGGGAGAGCACACAGAGAAACAGTTTGTTTAGTTAAGACAGAAGTAAGTCAGAGATGCCCACACATAGCACAACAACAAGTGGGAGAGACATAGCACAGCAACAAGTGGGAGAGCACACAGAGAAACAGTTTGTTTAGTTAAGACAGGAGCAAGGCAGAGATGCACACCTGGAGAGAAAGGGTGTGGGCATTCTCTCTAATGAGGAAGGGCGCAATAAAGAGGTGGTTAAGTGATTTCTATAGGGCAGTTCCTCCGGGTCTGTGTTTACCTCTGGCCAATTACCTGGTTTCTTTCTCCACATCTGCCCTGCCCTAGGACCCCCACAACGTGCATGCCCAACATTTTTCCAAGATGGATTTCAGCCCAGAGGCCTATGGGACGGCCTTAGCATCACATATTATGGGGTGGTGCCCCCTCTTTTTTGACCCCCAAGGAGCCTTTCTGCACATGTGCCATGTTTCCCTTGCCCCAAGGATGGGAAGTGTATGAACCCTCGATCTTTTAACAGGGTTGAGCCCCTCTCTGTCCCTGCCATAAAAGTATCCAGTGTCTGGTCATCTACCCTATTTCTGTTGTTGTTTCTTACACTGATGCGCAGATCTCGAAATACAGACAAAAGTCTGGTCATAAGTATGTAGTCCGGAGCCCATTTGTCTCTTGCCTCAGGAAATGTAAACAGGGGGCTGGTAATGAATGTCCAGCCTGTAGCCCATCTTCTTCTCACACCAGGAGGTGTGAACTGGAGGCCAGTTGTAAATGCCTAGCCTGGAGCCCATCTGTCTCCTGCCTCAGGTCTACATGTAACCTCTGGAATTTCAGGGAGAAGTTCTGTCCTATACTACAAAATATATTTGGCTTTGTTCGTGGTTCCTGGCATAGAGTTCCTAAAACCCTTGGAATTTCCTGAGTGATGGGTGTCTTTTGTTATTCATAAGGAGCCGCTTTGTATCCTGCCTGACTATTTAGTTGACTCATAGTAAGCCTCTAGATAGCTTCAGGATGAGATCTGGAGCCAACCATATGATTAGAGGGTAGAACTTTCGGCTTGGTCCCTCAGCCTCCTGGAATGGGGCTGGAGATTGATCTCAGTCATCAGGGTTCTATGATCTAATCAATCATGCCTATGTAATGGAACCTTGATTAAAAACTCTGAATGACAGGGTTTTGAGGGGCTTCTGGGCTGGTGAACACATTGAGGTTCTGAGAAAGTGATGTTCCTAGAGAGGGCATGCAAGCTCCGTGTCATCCCACCCTATACCCTCACCCCTGCGTACTTTGTCCTATTCATCTTTTCTATTTGGCTGTTCCTGAGTTGTATGCTTTATAATGAAACTATAATCATAAGCATATAATGCTTCCCTGAGTTCTGTGGGTTGTTCTAGTGAATTATCAAACCTGAGGGGGAGGTTGAGGGAAGACCCGAATTTGTAACCAACCAGGCAGATGTGTGGATTACCCAAGGACCCCATTTATTTTGGTTCCCCCAATCTGATTGGGGCAGTCTTGTAGAGCTGAGTTCTTAACCTATGGGATCTGGGCAAACTCAGAGTAGTTAGTGTCAGAACTGAATTGAATTGAATTGTTGAACAACCAGTTGGGTGTTGGAAAACTGCTGGAAGAAGACTTAGCTCTAGACTCAGAAAATGGCAAACAAAGTTTAGTCTCCATGTTCCCTGAAACTAAAGTATACAAGTCAGTACCTGGGGTAGGATCTCCAAATGTGGACAGAGCAGCTTGAGGAAATACACCATATGTCTGGTGGAAAAATCATATTCTGATTGGAATATAGAAAAGCATCCTTCTTCAGAGGTTGGGAAGTCTGTGTGAAGCAGATCAAATTTCCACACGTGGATAAAGCTAAAAAAGAATTATCAGAAGTAGCAACGAGGGAGTTTGCTTCTTTTACTTTTAATAATTTTGTCTAATACTTATATTTAAATTTGCTTGAATCCTTTTGTCCCTATAGATGTTCCATTACCTTTGACCAGTTTTTGTTTTGTGGCTCTTCCTTTTATAATAGAGTCAACTCTTCCGATGATTAGTTAACCCTTGGTTTCTTTATAGGTATATTTCAGGGTACCAGTTTTGCCCTCCTCCATAGCTTGCTCTCAGACCCTACCTTTTTCAGTTGAAGATCTGTTTGTTCCTGTATTCATACCCTTCAGTCTTACAATCCAGTGATGCCCAGAATTTCCTCAGGCCAGTCAGTTGGGAAATAATCAGTACATGCTCCAAAGAACAATAGTCTCAGAATGATGGACGCTCAGGAAAGCTCCAGGCACTTAGAGATAACCAAAAATTCAGTATGTTAAACAGAGCACAACACTAAGAAATCCCATATAGACTATTGATTAGGAAACAAAATATCTGTCTATAGTCAACAAACTTCCACTTTCAACTCCCTAGGGACTGGGGGTTACAGAAAACAAGGTAGAGCCCTACAGAAGAATGGAGGGATAGAATGAGCTAAGAGAGAATACATTTAAATCCTAAATGAGAATGTGGGTATTAATTAGGACATCATTCAGTACTACTGGGAAGAATTCATAAGCCTCATCAAGTGCTCTTTCTGACCTGCAGCTACCAGGTAACTCCTTTGGCTGCCGAATTACATAAAGAAAAAAAAAAGATGCATCCATTTTCATTTCAAAGTTATAAAAAAATCCCATTAAAACTGTCTAAAGGAAAAAGGGTAATTTATTGTCTTACACAACTGAAAAGTCCAGGAAAAGATCTGGTGAATTGTAGCTTGATATGAAGGGTTAATGGGTGTTTAGACCAGATCTGTTGTCATTCGTTGACTCTCCTTTCCCCTATTTTTGCTTAATCACAAACTCCTCTTAGTTAGCCAGATGGCTACCACAAGTGCTATGGCTTTTTCTTCCAGGGTTAAGTCCAGTGTAAAAGAGTAGGGTCTTCTAATTCCAAAGTCTGCCTAACATCTCAACATCTCTGTAGGTTACATCACTTCTCTGAACTAATGTGTCTCCAAGGGAAAAATGATATGTTTAGAGATTCTGGGACATCTGATAGCAAAAAGATTAGAGCTACTGGCCTCATTTTATTACCATCACAATATCCTCCTATATTCCACAATATCCTATATTCTTGAGCATTACTAGGAAGGGCAAAAGAGACAAGACAGTAATGAAAACAATGTTCCTTCCAGCACTGAATGGGATATATTGTACAGTTCATTAACATTCTACAAAGACATATGAAGGTAAAAGGAATTTTAGTCTACCCAAGGAGGGCTGAACTATAGACCAACATTTGTGGATGCAGTCTTGCCTAGATTGATGCTGGAGAGCTCAATACCTGGGCCAGGTGCATCAAATCTATAAAGCCGTGCACAATATGATTGTTAAGGAATAGTGCACAGAACAGATATTGCTGAACAAACTTCTCATCTTCACTCTTAATCTCCCTGAGTTTACACAGCTTGGGCCAGTATCTTCCTGGCTTTATTGTTACAGAGCTAAAATAAACTTCAGTTACCCAGATGTCTCTGTGAGTCAAGTTAACAAGTTCTTGAGCTAGTTTTAGAGTCCATCCTTCCCTCTACATCTGACAGAGAGACATAACTAGAAATATTGGACCCATTCAGAGATGATGTTGGGGAAAGGAGAAATAACTAATATCTATTAAGTCCTTACCGTGTACAGGGCTTTCATTTTTATTATCTATTTTACATAAATTATCTCTTCTAATTCTTCCAACAGATTAAAAAATATTAAATCTTTTGTTTTCTTAAGCGAGGACAACTAAGGCTCAGAGAACTCAAGTAATTTGCCTAAAATTACACAGCACATAGTAATGTTTCAGCTTAATCTCAGGGTATTCAGTCTCCAAATATTATTCCTTTCCTTCCTCTCTATCCCTCCCTCCCTCCCTTCCTTCTGTTCCCTTTCTGTCTTTATTTTTCATATGTATTCATTTTAGGATTTTTAAAATTAAAACCATTTTAATGAGGCAGGAAAAATTCCTCTGCCTTTTGTTCTATTCAGGCCCTCAGTGGATTGGATGATGCCACCAACAACAGGGAGGGCAATCTATTTTGCTGAGTTCACCTGTTCAAATACAATCTCATCTAGAAACAACAGATGCCCTCAGAAATAATGTTTAATCTGGGCACTACATGACCTGTGAAGTTGTCATGTAAAATTAACCATCAAAACTACTTTATGAAATCCTCAGAAAGACTGGTTAACCAGGTAGATCAAGAGAAGGGAGGCAGTGGCCACAATAGTGTGGGTGACACAGTTTTATGTTGTTCCCATCAGATACTCTCCAAATGCCACTCAAATCTAGAACCAGCCAATTCAGCAGCAGAAAATTCCTGATTGTCCTGCATCTTTGTATAACGATCACAGAAGTCAAAATTCTGCATAGGAATACTTAATTGTCTACACTAAGGCCCCAGGTCCACTTTATAGCAGTTTCTGGAGTGGGAGAGAAAATATGCATTTCATTTTACTTTTGTAGTGGGAGTTGGGATAATACCTCCTACCTATATTGAAATTTCCTCCAAATAAAAAGTATATGCAGATGACAAATGGCCAAAAAATGTAAATGATCACTATAATCTAGTTGACATTTTTGGGTGTGCTCCGTTGGGTACAGGTAATTTTCATATTGATGTCAACCCAAATACCGTGTGGATTGAGGAAGAAGCCATGCGTGGGTTCACCACATTGTTAAGGATAGAATCCTGAGGAATATTTATTCTATAACAGTCTTAATGGTTAGTCTATGCTTTGCAAAAAGTGAAAGTTGTGTTCTCTGTCTATGGTTGGCTTCAAGAAGAGGTATGTTCAGCAAGCAGGTCAGTGACTGTGGCTCCAAAAACACTGAGAGAAAGGAGCCTCTTTGGTTGCTGTCAGACTTAAAAGTAGATAAGCAGCAAGCTGCACAATAAATGTTACTCCTTCCTTTCAATTTTCTGCCAATTTAATAGTAATCTGTAGAAATTTGTAAAATCAGAAATATTTAAAGAAAAAAGAAGAAATCCAGTGACATTCACTATGCAACTTTAATATATCTCCTTATGTCTTTCCTGGTTTTGTGTTTATTTTTAAATAGGGTCATATTAAGGCATTTAAAAATTTGTATGTATTTTTAGCATAAAAATATTCTTGAACTGTTTTCCTTCATTCTTTACATTCTCCTAAGAATGGGTTTTTACTCTACTATTTCAAAGATGTATCTTATCCTTTAACCAAGCCTTCGTGTTGGACACTTAGATTCTTTACCACTATTTTGCTACCTTTGGCTGACAGGTTTTAAGTTATCTGCCCAGAGTACAATGATTTGTTTATCTTCGGGAATTTCTCTCCCTCACTCCTAATTGCTCTCTATTTTAAGTGTTCTGTATTTGTCAAACAGTATATTTTTGTAATTGAATTCATAGGTAGTTGGGGTAGGGACTCTGTTACCATGTTTTATATCATGGTCCTGTCTTGTTTGGCCATAGCTTATTGGGCAGAAGGTGGACACTTAGTTCAAGCTGAGCCAATGAGAATCCCTTCTCTAGAAATTTGGAATTGAGGCCAAATGAATATAGTATAGTCTCAGACTTGGCTGCCTTCTTGAACAAGGAGGGAAAGATACGGGCTTTATGATGTGATCATCTTCCACCTGGTAGACTGTATGAATAGCAGACAGTCTGCAGAGAAACATGAAATAGAAATGCTAAATTTAAAAGGTAAGAAGAGATGGAGAAAGTACTAAAGATGAGTGTTCTGATGCTTTTTAAAACAGTTATTATTATACTCATAAAAAATTTAAAATGTGCTCTCATTGGCAATAGTTCTAAATTTTTAATGTGCTTCAGAATCACCAAAGATGTCTATCCAGATGCTTTTGTCCAGCCCTGAAATATTTTGACCCAGTGTGTTTTGAGTGGGCCAGGAATTTAAATATTTATTAAGCATTCCTGTTTACTGTACTGCAGGTGGTAGGAGAACCACTGTTTGGAAAGTGCTGCACTGTGCCATGTTCCCTCTTTAATACTTTGTCTGGACTCCTTTCTTCCAGGCTTCTTTCCCGACATCATTATCATCTAACTGCTTCCCAGGAACCAAATCTCCCCTTTTAAAGCATCGTATGCATTTACTACTTAAAAAAGAAAATAGTACTGGAATGTATTTTATTTAAATGGGAGCTACTCATTCAGTGAAGGACTATGTTTTTCAAAAGCTCCTATTCTCCAAAAGGAAAAAATAAATAAATTCTTTTTTATCATCCTTATTAAATTTTTCTCCTGAAGACAAGAGGAAACTTATGGTAAAATTACCTTTAGAGAATCACATATTTAAACTCATAGTAAAAGACAAATTCACAAAACAAGTACACACAAAATCCTTGGCATTTCAGTTATAAAGTTTCATGACTTTGTACTTATTCTTAGAAGATAACTTTGATGCCTTTAGCAAGTATTAGTTGCCTGGTCCCATTAGGATATGATGGCAAGACAATAGAATTAAAATTTTATTTTATTAGCAGGTAAATTCTGGTAATGGAATGCATTCTGTCTTCTAAACATGAAAGAATAGTTTCATTTACAAGACTGCAGTGAGAGTTAATGAGGAAGTGTAATTATCTGATCTGTGTTTATATTCTTTTCCTTTTATTTTCACTTTTAGCTTCTTCGTGTCTTACTCTTCAGGATAGATGCTAGTTTGCCTAACTGTTCTCTTTTATTATAACTCAAATATGCCATAAATAAACATGGTATACAAGAAGGAGAATTGTTTATTTTTCTCTCTGAGCCATTCAGCTTCCTTCTGTGACAGGCAGGAGAGTCAAGCCAAATGAGTGTTGGGAGGCACTATGAATTCATCAGACAAAACACATATTAAGGCTGGATATTATAAACTAGAACTGTGTTAACATTTTAGTCATTAAAGCTGATTAATTAAATTCAATTGTATTTTTGCCACTATAGCAATTGCACACTAACCACATTGCCTTTCCTGTGCTAGAAAAGAAAGCTTCATTCCAGTGCAAGTCAACAGTTTAGACTTTAAACATATCTTTGAGATGAATTAGATCATCTTTCATTACCAAGGAAAGAAATAAGGAAGATCAGTATGTTTATTTGATAGTGCCAGACTAAAGACTGATACAAGATATTGAGAGGCTTTCTACAGATCCCTATTAATTAGTTAATTACCACGTAAATACTGTTCTCTGTCAGTTTTGTATTCTTTTTCTGTAAAATGAATGATACGTTCAGGAATAGACATGTCAAACTAGTCAAACAAGAAATATAAATTTAATGATTGGGCAATAAAAATTTGAATTTGCAAATTTAAGTAAGCTCTTTGCATTTCATTAGGATCTAGGTCAGGTGATTACATGTGTATTTAATACAGCAGACCTTGTGCATTGGAGAAACGCAAAGGTAATTCAGACATGCAATTAAATGCAAAATAGGAACTGAACATACAGATAAACTTCATTTTATGATTTTAGAGGAGGGAAAGAACTATCTTCTTGCTATAGGTCTAAGAAGACATATTTGAAGGAGTAAGACATTAACTACAATTTTGAGGATGGTTACAATTTGTGCAGGAAGAGAAAAGGTTAGCTCAGATGGAGGGAACCCCATAATCTGTGACACAGACATAAGAAGGAGAAGAGTCTGATTGGATTTGATTGAAGTAAAGACTTCAAGATGGGAAGTACTAAGAAACAGATTTTTTTTTAAGTAGTTGCAGGGAAATCATTAAATGCCAGACAGAGACTAAACTTTTTGTAGAGGATAAGGAACCACTGGAGTTTTTGAATAGTGAACAGAAGGGGTGATATTGAGCCAATATCTTTCACTTTGCATGTTGTGCATTTTAACCTCTTTTCAAGTCTGTGCTGATCAATCACAATTTCTCATGATCGTGGTCAAAGCAAAACCACAATGTGGGCTTGAATCAGCCTTTCAGCTGTCTTTAGCCTAGGTAATAAATTTAGGACAGGAATATGCTTGAAGGGTAACAGACCCTGGCAGATGTATCCTTAACCAGTATTCCCTGATCTATGCTGGCAAAAGTGAAGTGCTATATATGCAGTTAAACTAAAGGGTTATGTAGCTTATTTGATGGTGATGGAGCATGGCTATATAGTACAGTGTACTTAAGGCAAATTTTAGTAAGACAATTCTTGAACTTAGTGTGAGGAGCTATTTCTTCAATGGACTATTTGTTGTCTCTTGTTTCCTTAAAAAAAAAAGGTAATTATATTATTGCTCTGAATAAGGCAGAAACACAGTAATATCAGTATGTATTTCCTTACCATTCAGGTTGTTTTTATGTACTGGAAATATGTCAATTGTTTGTCAATATGTCAACAGCAATACAAATTATGCCGTTTCTCTGTCAGGACAGGTCATAAATGAAACTTACTGGCTATTCACAATGTGCACAGGTTGCTTACAATTCCATTTGTGGGAAAATGTATGCTTTCTCTCTGTGAAAACGTCACTGATTTATTCATGAAGCACTTTAGAGTGTGAAAAATTACAGGCACACCCACCAGGATTTTAGGATCTCCTTTCGTTGTATGTCAACCATCTCAGTGTAAGATATAACTGGGCATAATGAGCCTTAGCCTGAGGGAGAGCAAACTTACCAAATATAGAGAAAGATAAATTTGGCTGCTCAGGTATTACCAGAATGAGATTAATATGGTGCAAGATTTCTCTACCTCTTTTAGATGCTTTGTTATCAGCTTCTAGCTTGCCTATATATTTAAGAATGGACATAGCTCTAGGGTTAATAAACTTAAAGTATTTTAATGGAGACATGTTTCATACTTTGACTTCTGGGACATTCCTAAAGAAAAAGATACTGTGATCTTTCAAAAACGAATGAAATTGCATTGATTTTACAAAAAGATTCTCAGAATGTACTTAAAAGTAATATCCCTTTGGGTAGTAGATATTAGAGATAGTTTGTGGAAAATGAGATCTAAAATCTCTGTCTAAAGGTACTGTAATCTTCTTTAGACCAAGGTTTTTCAGCTTCAGCACTATTGACATTTTGGGTCAGAAAATCCTTTGCTGTTAGGAGGCTGTCCTGTGCATTATAAAATGTTTAGCAACATCTTCAGCCTCTACCTCCTAGATTCCAGTAGTACCCGTAAAGTCGTGAAAACCAAAAATATTTCCAGCCAGTGCCAAATGACCCATGTTTGAGAATCAGAGTATATGTCAATGCATTAGTTCTCATGGCTGTGTATATCAAATTAACTCTAAAATTAACAATTTCTATGGGTCAAGAATTTAGATATGGCATAAATGGGTCCTCTCCTTAAGAATCTCTCAAAAGGCCACAATCAAGTTGCTGGCAAGAGAGGGGGAGTATCATCTGAAGGTTCAACTGGAGAAGGATCTGCTTCTGAGCATTTAGTTTTTGGCAGCATTTAGTTACTGTAGAATGGTTCCTGGAGAGACAAGGGCCTCAGTTCCCTGCTGGCTGTTGGCTGGAGGCCATTCCATGTGGACCTCTCCCATATGGCAGCTTTCTTCATCAAATTGTGCAAGCTGAGAAGGCAATACTGAGAATCTGCCAGTAATAGAGAAGTCACAATCTTTTGTAATGTAATGTAGCATCCCTCAATGTTGCTGTATTCTATTAGTGAGAATCAATTACTAAAGGAGACAGGATTAATAAGGCTATGAACACTAGGAAGTGGGAAGTATTTGGGGACCATTTTCAAGTCTGCTTACCACAATCAAGTTGGCAAAACCTGACAGCTCACAAACTATGTCAGTATTATTCAGTCTTCTGCTTTCTAGAATCACAACTGCCCCTGCCATCCCTACCACATCGTAAATAGCAAGTAATGAATACACTGTACAATCAGATATAAAGACAGTCTAAAAACTAACCACCACGTAAAAGAATTTCAGACCTATGAGATAATCTATGTGATTTGGAGTGGCAGTAATCCTACAAGGTGATGGAAAATATTATTTTTTGAAACAGGTTCAAATTCTTACTTTTATCTATAGTAAAATGAGGACAGAATGAATTGGCCAAGTCAAAATTGATGTTTTTATGAAGAATTAGCATTTTAAGGCATCAAGTTCATTCCCCTTTTACCTTAATCTAACAGAGGAAGACAATTAGCCAGAGTGGTTTGACTAATAGAAGCAACAAGGAAGTACAGACTTGTTTCAGTTAGATCTCTTTCACTGTATTTTCCAACTTCAAATATTTTTGTCCGCAACTTATAGTGAGCAGCACATTTCATATCATGTCCCAGAACATGCACACATGCACACACACATGCACACACACACACACAGACATATACACAACCAAAGTAAGCATTTCACCAAATATTCTTCACCTCCTAATCTATTCTGATTCTATATTATTCTTCTCCATTCCATCCTATCCTAACCTATTCTGTTCTATCCTATCCTATCCTATCTTATTCTATCCTATTTTATTCAATTTCATTTTCAAAAGTGATGTTCCAGATCTACTAAGGCATTACACTGATTCATACTGTCTGTTTGGAAACCACTCACCTACTCCAAGTTGCTGGTCAGATGTTGCTCAAGTTCTCTTAATTAATCATATTTACAAGAGCAAAGGCAGTCTAGAAAGACATAATAATTAAATCCCCAATTACATGTTGCCACCATGACCAGCTTGAGCAACATAGTTTTAAAAGCAGAAATCAGAATGGAAACAACCTAACTGCCAATCAATGAATGAATGGATTAAGAAAGTGTGGTATATATGTGTAATTGTATTGTATTTATTATTCAGCCATAAAAAAGGATGAAATCTTGCCAAATGTGACAAAATGGTTGGACCTTGAGGACATTATGCTAACTGAAATAAGTCAGACAAGGAAAGGCAAATACCATATGTTCTCAGTTATATGTGGAATCATAAAAAAAAAAAAAGCTCATAAATACAGAGTACAGATTGGTGGTTTCCAGAGGTGAGGTATGGGGAGTATGGAAATGGGTGAAGGGAGTCAAAAGGCACAACCTTCTAGTTATAAAATAAATAAGTCATGGGGATGTAATGTACAGCACAGCAATTATGTTAATAATGATGTATTGTATATTTGAAAGTTTTTTAAAAGAGTAGATCTTAAAAGTGCTCACCTCAAGAAAAAATTCTATGTATAGTGATGGATGTTAACTAGACTTACTGTGGCGGTCCTTCCACACTATATGCAAATATTGAGTCATTGTAAATATTGAATATTGTTGTACATCTGAAACAAAAGTTACATGTTAATTACATCTCATTAAAAAATTAGCAGGGAAAAAAGAAATAAAAAATAAAAGGAAAAGTCAGAGAAAAGCTTTTTCTTCTATCAAATTATCTTCATTTATTACATATCATACATCTAGCATTATTAATAAGACTTTTAGTGTTATGGTACTAAAATGAACTTCTCATCCATCTCTCCTTTATGCCATTGAAGATGCAAATGCATGTTTGTCCTTTTAATTTCTGCTTCTAGTGATTTATATAAACAATTAGAGTGCACTTCCCATGTATAAAATCTAACATGTTCTTCTCTATTACATCTTACTCATTTCATACAGAATTATCTCAAAATCCAAACTATATCCTGACAACACTGACTTTTTACAGAAGAAATCCAGCAAATAAAAAACTATTTTACTTTTATTCAATCAATGTTGGCCCCAAAGACAACAACATAAATAGAAAGAAGGGGACAAGAGTCCATTGGGTCAACCTCATTGACATCTCTGAGAGTCAGCTTTTTAAAAAGGCGTTTTCTCCCTCAGAAGATAACTAGAATTATTTCTTTCTCTTTGAAGGCCAATACACTGCAGAGAAGTGTACTTCCTTGATGTTTAAATGTTTACTAATCTGCATGCCCAAGAGCTTCTACCAATACTACCAAGTGAGTTTTGCAATGACCCATCAACCCCCAGGGTGTTTCAGGTAAACAAGAGCATCTGTTAACACATCTAACAAACTTTAGTAAAAATCATCTGTGGGCATGAGATAAGTAATGCTAACTGGCCCATTAAGGAAATATACCTGAGACCTTGGCCTTATTATCACCTTAAATGCTAACCAGGGATCTATGAAAAGAAAGTAAAGCAGGTCAGCATTTTTTGTCTTGGATCATGTCAAAGTTTAGAATTATTTCTTAATGTTAAAGATTTTTACACAACTGTTTAAATATAAAAGAGAAATTGCATACCTTTGCATCTCTGGAAGGTTGGTGGAAAAGTAAGAAAAAAGACTAAATTATATATTGCATAGTTTTAAAACTCTTAGAAAATGGAGTGAACAGATTTGGGCTTTAGATTTCAAATTTTGGATATTTGTGCATAGTTCCTGGTTTGAAGGCAGCATATTCCAGTATAAATATAACTCTAAAAAAACATCAGTCTATACCAATTTTTTGTTACTGTCTCAACCCTTCTTTTTATCCCCGCACCCCATCTACACTGAAGGTCTGCAAACTGTTTCCCAGAGTCTTTTTCCAGTTTGCTTCTCTCTGGGTGTGATGGATAGGGGGCACTGCTGGGAGATGAGAAACAAGCATAGTCCTCTCTCTGTGTCTCTGTCGCTCTCTGTCTCCCGCTCCTTCCTCTTGCTTTCACACTCTCTCACATTCACTCTCACTCTAGCTTTTTTTTTCTTATTCTGGCATTGCTTCTGGGACATACCAAAGGTAGGGTCCTTTCCTCTGTGCTCCAAGGTCTGGTACTAACACTTCTTCCCTTGTGTTCCTCCCCACTTCAGGGGATAGCTACTTCTCACAATTTCTAATTTCTGAGTTAATACACATTCCAATTTTTGCTTTTTCCATTTTCAAAAACATGCATAATGAATTTCCTGTGTTAAATTCTTTTCTGTTTGAAATACCTAGTATGGTTTCTATTTTCCTCATTGTAGGCTGCCTGATACAAATGTAAATATTGCCTTTGGCCACTAACTAGATAGATAATTCTGGATATGTTATTTAAATTTTTTTTTTTTTTTTTTTTTTGGGGTACGCGGGCCTCTCCCTCTTGTGGCCTCTCCCGTTGCGGAGCACAGGCTCCGGACGCACAGGCTCAGCAGCCACGGCTCACGGGCCCAGCCGCTCCACGGCATGTGGGATCTTCCCGGACCGGGGCACGAACCCATGTCCCCTGCATCGGCCGGCGGACTCTCAACCACTGCACCACCAGGGAAGCCCTTATTTAAATATTTTAAGCTTTATCTTTATCTCTGAATAAAAGACAGACAAAATAATATCCACATTGGAGGATGGTTTTGAAGTTTAATAAGATGGTATATTTAATGTACATGGCATATTGTAGGTATTAAAAAACTATTAGGAAGAATTCTTATAATAGATATTTCTGTAACAGATTGATACTATGTATAAAATAGTAATGTTAACTGAGTTAATACTTTGTGTGAAGTGACAGTGATAGTTTGGTTGGTTAAATACTGGCTTGGAAATTATTACATTCATTTTGAAATTTTACTTGATCATTGCATTTCACCCTAACACCTTATGTTTTAAAAGATCAGGTTTGATGATGCTAAATATATCCGGTATCATATATCCAGGCTTTGATCTTTAAAGATCCAGTACTGGATCAGGACCAAGTTTGGATGTTAGCCAGAGTGAGTGACCAGTCCTGAACAGGTCTTTGTGTATAGTATATGCAATGTATTTATTTTTCAAAGACAAATATATATATAATAAATATATGTATCAAAATACATGCATACCCTGTCTTTCTTTTTTAAGTTTCTTTTGGTAATAACTTTAGAGTCACAGGATATTACAAAAATAGTACAGAGACATCTCATGTACCCTTCACCCTTTTCCCTAACAGTAACATTTTACATAACTATAGTACAATATCAAAATCAGGAAATTAAGATTGGTATAATATATGCATATAGTTTTATGCCATTTTGTCACATGTGTATATTTGTATAACAACCACCAAAATCAAGATACAGAACAGTTTCATCTCCAGAAAGAAACCTTACTTTCCTTTAAATCCCTTTACCCTTTTCAGTGTATAATAGCACTGTCTTAAATATTTCCTTTACATAGAAAACCACACCAAAAAGCGGCATAATTTTTGCTTCAACCAACAAACACAATTTAGAAACCCATCAGGAGAAGGAAAGTGTATGGTATTTGCCCATATTTTTTTTTCAGTTTTTCTTTCTTTCTTCATGTTCCAAGATTTGCTGTTTTTATTTTTATTTTTTAAATTGTACCCACTCTGATTCAAGAACTCCTTTTAGCCATTCTTTTAGGGCAGATGTGCTGGTGACAAATTCTCATAGTTTTGGTGCTCTTGGGAATATTTTGATTTCCCCATCATTCCTGAAGGATATTTAATTGAATATAAAAGTCTAGAGCATTCTAATTGTTTTTTCTACTATATGTAAGGTGTTATTTCTCTTGTGCGTCTTTGAAGATTTTTTCTGTCTTTGGTTTTCAGAAATTTAATAATGAGTTGTTTTGACATGACTTCTTTTAGGTTTATGTATAATTTTTCAGCCATACTCTTTTTCTACTCTCTGGGAAACCAATAACATGAACGTCAGATCTTTTCTTATAGTCCTACATACTCTCAGAGGTTGTTGATTTTGTTCTTCAGCCCATTCTTTCTCTCTTATTCATACTAAGAAATTTGTATTGATCTATCTTCAAGTTCACTGATTCTTCCTCTGCCCTTTACATTATGTTATTGAGCGCATTCCCTGAGGGTTTCCTTTTTTCACCTTATTTCTTGTTCTAAAGTTTCCATTTGTTTACTGTTTATATTTTACATTTCTTTGCTTGTACTTTTTATTTTTTAATGTGTTTACAACAAGCTCATAATTTTTCTTTGAAGCATTTTTCTGATGGCTGCTTTAAAATCTTTGTCAGATAACTTCAGCATTTGTGTTATCTCAGTGTTAGCATCTTTGATGGCCTTTTTTCATTCAAGCTGATATTATCATGGTTCTCAGTGTGACAAGTGAGTTTTGATTGTGTCATGGACATTTTGGGTATTATATTGTTAGACTGTGTCTTATTTAAATCGGGCCTCCTCTGACACTGTGTCAGAAGGGAAGGGGGTGCGCAGCCTGGCATGGGAGTGGAAAACTAGGTTCCCCATGAGGCCTACACTGCACCATGAGGGTAGGGGTCCCAGGACCACCAGGGTCCCATTCAGCATGGCTTTCGGTATACAGAAGTCAGTTCCAAATGCAGAGTTGTCCCCTGACTTAGAGGATTTCCACATGGCACAAGGATAACTGCTGGGCTGGCACCATTGTTTTGCACCTCCATGGATTCCCCCCTGAGACTTTGCCCCCTTTTCTCTTCTACAGGCCCACTCTCCAGAGGATCACAAAGAAGGAGGCTTGTTCTGAAGCTGAGTCAGAAGGATGTCCTGCAAGCACTCTTTCAACAGAACCGCTACCCTGGGATAACAACCAGAAAACAACTGGCCCGAGAACTTGGCATTCCAGAAAGCAGAATTCAGGTATGCCCAAGTCCTCTTGATACATTCTCTCTCTCAGGGTCCATGTCCAGATGCAATCTGCCCTGTATATATATATATATATATATATATACTGAGTCGTTCATTGGCCCCCAAGATCCCTAGTTGTTCTGCGTTCTTCTCTCCACCTTCCAGAGTTTTCTTATGCTTTTTATATGTATAATCTCCTAAGTTTTTAACTGTACTTATCAGGAGCAATAAGGAGAAGCGAATTTACTCTATTTTGGTCCAGAATCAGAAGTCCCTAGGCTGGTTGATTTTAAAAGTATAATGCATTTTTAATAAATACTGCTTATGGAAAATTTTAAAGGTGTTGTTTCAATATAAAACAGTAGTTGGTGGTTAGAATTTCAATAATTTAAGTTGTTTAACTGTGATACAAGTAAATAATAAAATTTAAGCATCTCAGCACCTGAGGCTTCCAACCTCTGCTCCAGGGTAATGACCTTACTTCTTCTGTCACCATCAGCAGTACCAAAGCCCAGGGTTTCTGGCACCTTCTTACCAACTTTGTCACCTTTATCAGCCATTATTATGATGAAATAGCGTCTGGGAGCTTTCTTCTCAAGTTCTTAAAGAACAGTTAGTTCTAGAATACCTGTACATTATAGCTGATAGTAAAAGCATAATGTGAATGTTGTTCAATCAAATGAGTTACAAAAAAAAAAATGTACATTTGCAAACCCACTATGTAGGAGGAAAGACTACTAACAATAAGCATACATACATATTTGTAACTCACATTATTCTTGCACATATACATGCCAACTGACCCACATATTTTAAAGGATTTTGTTCTGATTAATATATCTTTGCTGCATAGATTTTATTATTGTTCCTTATACTCATGATTCAAAGACAACTGACAGTTCATAGTCAAGCAAAAAATGTGTAACATACAATATATAAGATTTAAAGTTTACTCTTTTATTTATATTCATTTATTCAGTAAATATTTATTAAGCAGCAACTAAATGTGAGACACTGGGGATACAATGTTAATAAAGCACTTTATCTGTCTTCCAAGCTTCAGGAGTTTGAACTTCATTTGGTGAGACAAAGAAAATATTTATGAAAGTATGTCAAAGGGCATATCCAGGAAAATAAGTTACATGAATTGCAGTCCCAACAATCTATAACCTGAGTTTGACATTTCCTCAAGCCTTTTCCTAGAATCATTTATTCCTTTATTTCCTCCGGCTTATTCTGTCTTTCAAACTTCTATTCACATGCCTAATGTCAAGAATAAAGGTAAGTTTTCAGAGAAAATAAACTCTCCGAGAAGTAATTGGTTAAGAACTTTTGGCTACAGAACGCTGATTGTTGGGATTCATACTTCAAAAATAACCATTTAAAACTACCTTTGAAAAACATTTAGAGTTTTTATTAAATAGTTCACTTCCGAGACTAATTGAAGATGTCAGGCTTATTTCATAATCTATTAGTAAATTAAGTGCTATAATGCCCTGATAATCTTTGAGCCATCTTAGATGGAACCCGAAGTCATGGTAGATAATGGCCTTGGGAAAATATCAGAGGTCCATTTGCATGTAAGAGCACATAGTCTCTGGTCATTCCTTGCTGCCAGCACTGTGATCCAGTAGGGAAAAAGGGGATCTTGAAATCAGAAACTGGTCCAGAAACACCAGCTATATCACTTCACAGTTGTGTGATTTGGGGCAAAGTATTTAACCGCCCTAAGCCTTTTCTCTGATCTCCCCAAATAGGGTTATGGTACAATAACATTAAATGCAAGAGAATATATAAAATTGCATGTTTCCCTCCCACTGCTACCGTTGCCATCCTGGTCTCTTCCAGTATCCAAGTAGTAACAGCAGAGAGAGGACATTCTCCGGAAAGGTTGGGGATAATAGCTAGAGGGCAAGAAGTTCTCTCACCTCAGGTCACAAATGGTGATGTAGGTAGTAGAGAAAGGAAGAATAGTACTTTAGTGACTATTGGAGTCCCATGATCTAGTATGTGTGAATAAGCAGGGGCTGGCATGGGGTTTGAGCCTGGCAGTAAACCAGACCCAGCTTCCTGGTAATGTTGTGAACATGGAGTCTAATGAGGGAATTAACAGTATAACCTTAATAGAAAGACATTTACAACTTCATTAGGTAAACCTGGACCACAGTTGGGCTCAGGAATACTGCTATCCTAGCCTTACTCTGAAGCTTATTTAAATCATAATCTCTGTCTCTAGCTGCTTTGCAATGGGCTGCAGAATATATTCATTATTTATCATTTTCTTTTCCCACTGCAAGACAAGGTATGTGAAATGGATAAAGCTTAAACATTTGTGAAGCCTTTATTTTACAGTATCAATTGGTGCTTTAAAATAACCATTGTTATTTTCTAATGTAAATTCACTTTAATTTATTCCAATTAGAACAAATATCTGCTTAAGTACCCATGACAAGATTATTTTTAGTACTATATTCTTACAAACATTTACTTTAGTGTTAAAATTTACTTCACAAAGGTATTCTAGACACAATTGATATAAAATTTGTTAAAAACTTTCAATAAGTTGAAGAAATTCATAACATAGTAGATACATGGTAATAGAAAAGAAGAAAATTTTCACCAAATCTTTTTTACAGTGTCTCAATTTCGATAGTCAGTAGGACAAGGGTGAGTCAAAAATAGCTTTTTAAATATCCTAAGATGCAGCATAGTTTTATAATACTTGATTTCTTTGGATTTGTACATCCAGTGTGCATATCAGCATTTGGAGATCCAAGACAAACACAAAGGTCAGAGAAGATGTTACAAATCCTAACATCTTCTTTAAATGATAAGACACGAGCCAGTGGATTAGAGAGTGCTGATGTCATCATGCTGTGATCAAATGTCTCAAGACTGGTTTAAATTACGATCATATTGTGTTCAAACGGATTAGGCAGATTTAAGTGAAATTGATGAGACAAATTCAGCATTACTTTAAAAATCACTCCTATGCATAGCTCCTAACCACCTTCAAGCTGTTCTTTTTCTGCTTTGTTGCTGTGGGATATTCTTTACACCATAAAGTCCTTTTCACTTTTCCCAAGGCTCACGTTTCACCTGATGCTTTTCAATAATTTCACTGTATTGCTTGAGAATGCTAAATTTGGCATGTTAAACTTACTCCATATTTATATACTTACACAAAAAAAGTTATGAAAATGATTCACTTTATAATCTTGACATTTTCAACTAAACTTGGGCAGCTAAGGATGGACAATACTGCAGTGTTGAAGAGCAATTAGCAGTTTGGATTGTTTTAACTAGAAGAAAATAACAGGTGTTCTATTTCTCTAAAATGGTTCCCCTATTAAGGGGAGGGGGAGAAACAAAATAAAACCTGACATTGGCTAGTAAAAGTCACTAGAAGAAACATAATACAACTGCAAATAGAAAAGATACTGTCAAAAAGAAAATAATGTGTCTAAGAGCCTTGCAACTGTAGTTAGCAGTAAAGAACTACAGCATTTTGAACAGTAAATCAAATTTACTATAATATTGTAATGTAGATTTTTCTCTCAAATATACCCTAGCTCCTTTAATACCTCTAATTGGTCATTGTGAATAACCAAGCCAACATTTGAGGCATTGATGGAAAAGGCATTTTTAAAATTATTTATATTATACATATCAAATATTACCACATAATTTAGAAACTGTGTACTTCCTTGAACTTAATGAAGCTCATTAATTCTTTGCAACACAGTAAGTAGTTACTAACTAATACAACAGTAAAAGTTCCATTTCCAAACTACTAGCTGAGCTATTGTAGTAGAGAGTATATTTCATGAATTAATTCAAAGCAATCTCTTTAGGCTCTCACTAAGTAGGAACAGTAAAAAGTGCTGCTGCCCTATGAGTCACTTAGTCTTACTCTAGTTAAATATACACCCAGAGGAAAAAAAGAAACATGCAGCATCTCAGAATCTGGGCTTAAAATCAGTTTACATTGAAAACCAAAATGTCTCCTTTATAAATATTTATAGGAAAGGATTTCAGATTATATGTTCAGCATTGAATGGTGCATATTATTCTTATTAATGTTTCATAAACATTTGTACAAAAAAAATATGCTTTACTTTGCTTCTAAGTATTAAGTAGAATTATTGCAACATCTGTTTCCAATGGTTGAGTGCACAGGCTATTCATGCCGTGTCATAAATTCCATGATGCATTAAGATGTCATTAAATGTACCTTCTGTGGTTGTCTCCTAATTTACATACCTTGTAAATTATCAGGTAAAAATCAGGTGAATTGGGGAATAGTCTCCTATGCTCTTCCCTTCTGCCACAAACTAAGTGCAGTTCATATTCTTCTCCATTCCAGGCTCCAGACACTTCACATGCCTCATCTCTGAGATATGTCTCAGAACATTTGAAAACGTAGTTAATGGACACAATTATTAATGGTTTTTATGATGCCTGTAATAGTATAGAAAAAAACTTGGGAAATAGGCTAGGAGATTATAGATGAGGTTAGGCATACCAGTTAAATTTAGCATCTCTGTTATGAAGAGAGGCTGCCTTTCCAGGTAACCAGCAAGTAGAGAGAGATTTGGAGGATAACTGGGGGATTCAGTGTCTCTTTTTCCCCGGCCTGTTTTTAATGCCCTCACCATACGGTTCTTAGAACAATGGAATCTCAGCATTAGAAGGGGCTTACAGTTCACCTGGTACAATTCCTACCTGTTGTGGGATTCCCCCAGATTTGTGTCCATCTCTTGTCTGAATACTTACAGTGATGGGGAACCCACAATTTTGTAAGAAAGTCCATTGAATTTGTCATTTGGATTGACTTGCTTTTTTCAGTTCTAGAAGGAAAAACCTCATTTAACTTTCAACCCCTTGTCTCCTTCTGTTTCAGAACTGTAGCAATGACAATTTTTCTTCAGTTTCTATGGCCAGACTGGAGTCTTCTCATGTTGAGTACTACTGCTTTGTTAAGGGACCATGCCACAACAATATTATTCCTCTGATTTTTGTTACCCAAGGCATTTAGTTCAGAAACTTATATTAAAATCAACAGTTTCAGGCTACCTGGTTAAATCACAATTGTTAGGATGCTGGAAAATTGAACTTCTGGAAAGAGCACCTTTGTTTTTACTAAACTGGACCTAGAACATTAATAAAATTTTATTGAAGAGAAAGATAAGGTATCCTAGGAGTTTTAGTGTTGTATTTTTTACTGAAGTTTGGATGAGATTAATATCTCACAGAAATCTAACAAAGTTTTTTTGAGAGCAGTGTCACTGAAAATAGATACATATATGGGGATTTTATATCTAACACTCAGAAAAGAGGAGAATGATGGATGTATCAGTCAGGGTTCTCCAGAGAAACAGAACCAATAGGATATATATGGATATATGTAAAAGGAGATTTATCATAGGAATGGCTCCTGTAGTTATGGAGGCTGAGAAATTCAACTATCTGTTGTCTGTGAGCTGGAGAACCAGGGAAGCCAGTGGTATAATTCAGCTGAAATCTGAAGGCCTGAGAAATACAGATGGGGGGTGTTGAGGGAAAAGGCGCTGATACAAGGCGCTGATACAGAGTCTGAAGGTCTGAGAGAGAGGGCAGGAGAAGATGTCAGCTCAAAAAGAGAGAGAGAGAGAGAGAATTTACGCTTCCTCCACCTTTTTGTTCCATTTGAGCCCTCAAGGGATTGGAGTTTGGTGAGGATCTTCTTTACTCAGTGTACTCATTTGAATGAGAATCTCTTCCAAATATCTTCACAGACACACCCCAAAATAATTCTTATCAGCTATCTGGGCATCCCTTAGCCCAGTCAAGTTGACACCTAAAATTAACCATCACAATGGGGAAATAAGACGGGAAGCATGAAACCATCACTGAGCAATACATGAATACAAGATGAACCAGAATTTTGCCAGATTAAATCAATTTGTTTCATTTTGAATTTGTTTCTTCCAAACAAAAGTTGTCTAACAAATAAAATATCCTTTTATTTCAGGGTCAGATTTTTCCCTTACGTTATGTGATTTTACAGGCTGTACCAATTCCAACCACTAACACCATACAGGTCAGTTGTCATAGGCTTATACTAAAAGATGAACCTCTGAAGTTTTGCCTTAGAGAGGAAGACATGGTTACCAAGTGATGGGCAATTTTAAAAGCATTGTGACATATAGAAGAGACATCGGCTTCTTGTCTTTCCTTGTTGTTTTTGCTTAATATACATACATCAGTCTTTGCAACAGTGAGTCCTTGAACTGCTATTGTAAGGGGCATTGTGAGAAATGAGAATTCTCTGCAATATCTAAACCTGTTAAAGCACCAAGAGTTTCTTTTTGCTTTTGTCCCCCAGGGAAACACTACAGTGTCCTGAGGAATCAAGAGCAGGGAGGAGGATGAATACAGGAGTGTAGAGGTCAGCAATATGAGAGAAGAGAAAGTTGTTCCCTTTCAAAAATGTATCAAAATATTATACAATGCTCTAATATATCATTTTGCAACATGTTTTCCTTTTGAGGCACTGGAGGCAATGCCAAGAAGCAGGTGTCAGGAGAAAAGCGTAGGCAGCAGAAACAAATCCAAGTATATGAGCTTCTTTGACATTTTTCTCCTCTTCCATCTGTGAGGTTTCAATGGGCACACTAAGTCTGGGAAACTAATTTTAAATGTCACTCTCATCAGGACACAATCATATTTTCTACCAAATATAAAGGCAGATCCATTCTCAATAATAACACATATACAAGATTAAACCTGTGTTAAATCAGCTTTTCAGATGGAATTAAGATCTTGTTAATGTCAAGGAAAACAAGCATACACTTACCACATGTTATGATTTAGAAACTAAAATCCCCCTGTCTCTTAATCAGTGATAATTATTTGGAAGTCTCCAAAATGAGGTTTACACATACGGCACAAGGCTGGAAAGCTAATATAAAAAAAGCTCACATAAAGAAAAATGTTCTTATTTTGAAGTCATATAAATTTATGCACGGATGATTTCACAGGACAAGTAACAAAAGTACTTGCAGATTATACCAGACCTTTGATTCAACCCCAGATTTACATATTTTTAAAGATAGAAGACATCTTTGAGATCACTCATCTTCTCCCTTGTCATCAGAAAAGAAAATTGAGGCTTCCTTACTTAGTCTTACTGACACTTGGCAACGGGACAACTGGTAAAAAAAAAAAAAAAAAAAAAAAGGGGAAAAAGGGCCCCGCCCCCA
>NW_006790551.1:1155055-1184181 GCF_000442215.2 Lipotes vexillifer
ATCGAAAAAAAAAAAAAAAAAAAAAAAATGGGACTAAAGGGCCCAGCTCCCAAATTCCACTCAGTGTTTTTCCCTTTACACAAGGTATTGAAAAGTGCAGCAGCTTTGCATTTTTTGTTTCTATAACTTTAACCATGTGGAATCTTGGGCACCAGAAATTATAATATTTCAACATAATAATGATATATATCATATTTTTCTTTCATGTGCTATACACTCTACTAGGTAATTTGTATCCATTTATTCCGAATTATTCAGGAAAAGTTTGATTGAATACAACTTAAACCCTTCACCCAAGCTTAAAGAATGACTCATGAATCTAAAATTTTGAAGGCAATTTTACAGAGTCTAACTTTAGGAAATATAGTAGTTAGAACATTCCAAGCTTGTGGTTCCATTTCTGCCTTCTCTATTTCTGTTTCTCTTTTCATACAAAATCTGTTTTATCCCATATGCTGCCCATTTTTCTCTGCAAAATTCTTGACTTCTGCTTTCCATGAATTTGACAGGCCAGGAAACTTCGAACAGCAGTAGATCCATCAACCCACTGATAGCTTCAAAGACCAAAAACCAAATTCCTGAAGCTCTCTGTCTCTCTCTTTTTCTCTCTCTCTCTCTTTTTCTAAATTGATAAGTAAGAGAACCTGATTGTATTCTCTTTCATAAACTACAATGAAGTTTTTATTAAATCCTACACAGTTCAATTGATACTTATCTTCTAAATACACGCATGCACACACACACACACATACACACGCACACACACATTGTCTGCCTAACAAAATAGTCAGTTCCTTAAGGTCAAGTACCATGTTTTATGCTCCTTTAATATCTTCTAGAATCCTGGGCACACTATTGAAAATGAATAAATAATATTCTCATTGGTTGAACTGTCTATGGTTGCTTTGAATTTTCATGCAGTCTAAGATTGTATCCCTGAATCACTCCCTCAGTGATTAATCGTGGTTAATTTTCTTCAGTTTATGAAGTAATCCAAAAGTATGGGACAAATGCCATTCTCTTTGCAGTTTAACATATTCAGATGGGAAATGATTTGAAAAGGAGTTTGAAATAGTGTTAAGTATCGTTCCCTTTGTTTCCAGACAGTGTTGTACAATGAAAAAACAAACCAACCAAAGACAATAGTCAGATTTACTTCTCTCTCTAACAGTAACCATGGGGAAATTACTGGAACTCTCTGCTCTCGATTTCCTCATCTAGCACCCAAGTTGTAAAATGATAGAAGGAGATGGAAGGAGGTGAAGTAGACAAGAAGCTTCCAACCATGTTCTGCCAATTCCAAGGACCACGTGGAACTCAGAGCTTTCTGGGAGAACCGTAAGGTCTGCCTGGGGAGATGTGGAGGAGATTGAGTAGGGTGGGGCTTTTTATTCTCTTCAAATTTTAACCAGAGGAGCTCCATTTTTATTGGTTGTTGTCAGGTTTAGATACTGGAATTCTGTGATATGATTTCCTTTGACAAATTAAGCGGCCATTTTTTTTAAAAAAACATAGAATTAATGATATTTCAACTCTTAAGTTGTATGATATTACTGACAGATAGTTATTTATGGTCTCTCAGGAGTTAAAAGAATGGCCTGCTTCTCTTTACCTCTCACATTTTCCAGCTTCTGCATACAGTCCTAACAGCCCTCTTGGCACCCAGGAGAAAGCACCCATCTTAGAGGCCTTGCAGTACAGAAAAGGCTCAATGTTCACCCTGGTGAACGACTCACAATTTCCTGGTATCTCTGTCACCAAACGCAACTCACATCAGATTTGACCTATTCCAGCTTTATTTCTTTTATGGACTAAACACCCAGAAGCTGGGGAAAGAATAAAGGGGAAGGCTCAAATATATATCTAAGGTCAAAATTACAAGTTTGAGAATTACTGATTAAAGGGGACCAATGTGACTTTGTAGATTTTCTAAAATCTGTTTTATTTATGTAGATTTTCTTTCGCTTGTCTGAAGGAAAGATGAAGAGGGGTGAGTTTGAGTATAGTAGTGGAAATTAGTAAATTATTAGCATTTTATCTTTAACTGAGCATCAATGAAGTGTTTTTGCTTTGTCAGATATTGAATTAGACAAAGTTATTCTCCAATGACCTCACTTTTTTTGTTAGAATATTTTCTATTACTATCCAAGACTAATCAATTCTCATGCCCAAAGCAACAGAGAATCCATTAGGGACATTAGCATCTGTTGGACACTGTTTTGAGAAGTACAATGGGTGGTTTTCCAATGCTAGGTCTGTGTTTCTATGTAATAATCCAGGGTCATATGTGTGACAGTAGGCAGTCTCTCCTTCCCATAATTTTCTTGGTAGAAATATTTAAGAACCTGTTCATAAATACTCTAGAAACCTATCCGTGACCCAGTTGCTTTTAATTTGAACCCTGGTGGATATTTTACTTGAGGAAAAATAGTTATTAGATCACAAATTTTAAAATATATATTTCTATGTTTATATAGATATCTATATCAACATATATTTTATGTTGATGTATCTATCAGATCACGCCCAAAATGATTCTATTACTCTCACACCCTCCCCCAAAGATTTTCTGCATTGTAGTCTCATGCAAAATAAATCATTTTGCCACTGCTACAAACATGGAAGTTGCGTCCAACCACATGTTATGTCACTAAGTGTCTCTGTCAGTTAGGAGTTGTGTTTGGTTACTCATAACTAACACCAGACTCCAGAAGCTAAAATGAACTACCATTTATCTTCTCACAAAAGAATAAGTACATCAGTAGGCATGCCCAAATTGATGAGGTGACTGCATCATTAAACAACTCAGGCTTCTGTTTTTCTGCTCACATCCTTCCATCCCTATCCACAAAGGAAGAAAATGATACCAGAACTCCAAATTCCATGTATCAATACATGTTTCGGCAGGAAGAAGAACAAGGGGAAGGAAAGGGCAAAGGGTTCCTCCCAGCTAATTAAGTTCCATTTTAAAAACCTTTTCAGGAGCCCCACCAATAGCTTGCATCTGTATCTGATCAGCCATAACAACGCAAGTGGCTTCAATGAGCAGAGAAGGAGGCTGTAAATATAATCTTTTAGCTGAGCCACTTGAATAAAATGGGGGATGGTGTTGGGGAGGTATCTCTTCCTGAGAAAGAAATAGAGGAAGGAGAGAAAGGATATCAAGTAGTAACTTGCAGTTTCTGGCATAGTGGCCTACAATTGACCAGGTATTCTATTTCATTATTTCTCAATGGCTTCATATTTTGATTGTGTATAGCCTCTGAATATTATTTCATAACTATGCATGTTCATGGGCAGCATGGTTCTCTAGAATGTCAAATATAGGCTCAATGATGTGTAGTTTTAAAAAACAACAGCAAAAAAAGATTGAGTCAAATTTATTTTTCAACGTTATATTAAAAGAATTTAAAAGAGGAATTCTGTAAACTTTGAAAACTTTGTTTTCAAGTTGATAAAGGCAGAAAGCTAAAACCTTTTTGAGGAAATTCTAATGATTCAGATTCTGAAGCGATTGATAGCATAACATTAAAAATCTGAAAATAATATTATGAATCATGGAGAAAATCATTACTTTCGAGTTCAGTGATTTTTATAAACAAATGTGACATCTCTTCTGGTATTTTATCCTTATATGATTCTTCATTAAATAAGGAAGAGTGATGTTATAATTGATTTTATATTTATTTTAATTCAATTAATGTAACAGATATAGAACAAATGGTGACTCCTCAAATGAAAAACCATAAAATAGTAACTTCCTTGGTGAAACCCAAAGTCATCGAAAAACTAAAGTGTTATCTGTAGATTAATCTAAAATAACCAGGTAATTGATTACCTGAATTGACCATTGAGGTAATTGCTCAGTTCTGTGCAGTGATTAGAGTATGATGTTAGTGAACTAACCACTAATATAAGAACCCTGAGCTACTAGCAAATGTTTTGTTGTTGTTTTTGAGTTTAGCAACTATTCCCTTTGCATATATTGTATAACTGAAACGTTCGTTTAATAAGTACTAGGCTACTCAGTTTATTGCATTATAGCAGCTTTTTAGTTTTTTCTTTATTTATTTTTAACCATTTTGATGTAGATCATGATCTCAAAGCATTTTACACCTAAAAAAGCTGGTATATCTCAAAAAATTATTTAAAATATTTTCACCCTGGCACAACACAGCTTGACATGACATGCAATACCAAAGCTATATGCATTCTTACATTTAATAAAATAGATGATACTTTTAAATTTAGGGGAAAAAACCTTAAATGAAATATACAACACTGTTCTTTTTAAGCTGGCATTTTCAACCCTTATCAGTCCCATGAGAGAAAAGTGTGTTTTTATCCATTATTCATGAGAGAAAACTTATTCCCTTTCTAATATTTCATAACCCTAACATCACGAAAGGAAAAGTCAATTTCACTCACTTACACTATTTTTTTTTTTTTTTGCGGTACGCGGGCGTCTCACTGTTGTGGCCTCTTCCGTTGCGGAGCACAGGCTCCGGACGCGCAGGCTCAGCAGCCATGGCTCACGGGCCCAGCCGCTCAGCGGTGTGTGGGATCTTCCCAGACCCGGTCACAAAGCCGTGTCCCCTGCATCGGCAGGCAGAGTCCCAACCACTGCGCCACTAGGGAAGCCCCACTTACACTTTTTAAAGACTTATTTCACTATTAATTTTGAGCTACCACAAAGTCCCAAATCATGAAGATTGTACCAACTTAGACTAAGATGATATCACTTGGGATTCAAGTCCCACCTATCTTCAGGATAAACTAGACAGAGACCATCATGAAAATTTAGAATTTAAAGGAGGTCAGTAAGCCCAATTTACACCCAATAAAAAATTACCTCTGGGGCTTCCCTGGTGGCGCGGTGCTTGAGAGTCCGCCTGCCGTTGCAGGAGACGCGGGTTCGTGCCCCGTTTCGGGAGGATCCCACGTGCCGCGGAGCGGCTGGGCCCGTGAGCCACGGCCGCTGGGCCTGCGCGTCCGGAGCCTGTGCTCCGCAACGGGAGAGGCCACAACAGTGAGAGGCCCGCGTACCGAAAAAAAAAAAAAAAAAAAAAAATTACCTCTGTATCACTTTTGACAGATCATCGTCTAGTTTTGCATAAACTTCAGAACTTAAGAATTTTTTTCTTTATGTGCTTTTAGAAAGCTGTTATGTCTTAAAAACAATCTGTCTTTAGTTTGAATTGAACACTCCGCATGTATTTCTACCCACTGCCTTAACTTCATCCTATAGAATGACACAGAATCAGTCTAATTCTTCCATATGATCAGTCTTTACACATAGAAACCGGTAAACCTACTTTTCCAATTTCTATTCCTTTCAAGCCAAATATCGCAGCTCCTTCTGCTTTCCCTCATGTGACAGAGCTCTTACACCATTAACCATCTCTTTCCAATTTTTTTTCTGACCTTACACTAGGTGTTTTTTGGTTTTGTTTTGTGTGATTTTGCCATGTTCCTATTAAAGTGTCCCCCCATAACAAACATAGAAATCAAGATATGGCCAAGAACTTTTACCTGTCTTGCTTGATACTGTACTTCTACCAAAACAAGCTAGAGTAGTTTATCTCTGTTTGCAGCCATAGTTCACTACTGCCTAAGTATGAGTTATAGTCAGTTAAAATACTGGATCATTCTTATTTAAAATTCAATTAAGACAGTTCTCACAAAAAACATACCGAGAAACATTTTAAGCAGCCTTGATGAAATACAGTTGTCTGTGGTCCTCACTATGCCAGTTAAATAATTTTGTCAAAGCCTGAGAAAAATCAGGCAAAATAAAAGGATCTTTTTTATTCTTGGTAAATAGAGACAGGGTCATAATTGCCAATACTTTCTTTCCTAAAGCTGACATGATTTTGTTTAATTTTGTTGAGGTTGTTACCAAGATCACTTGTCTATATTTTTAGAGATCTAGCTTCCCCACAAAATAGAAAGAAAGGAAGAGAAATGAAGGAAAGAGAAAGAAAGAAAAGAAAGAATGAAAGAGGCTAGGGGAAGAAGAAAAGAGAGGGAGGGAGAGAGGGAGAAAAAGAAAGAAAAAGAGAAAAAGTGTAGACAACTTTCTTCTACTGTTTTTGAAATGATCCATAATTCTTCAGTTATCACCAATAGTAGGTCTGGAATTAAAACTTCAAATTGCTTCTTGTTTCTTGAGTATAACTTATCTGGACAAGAAATTTAAACTTAAAATAGGCCCTTCATATCCACAGATTCAACTTCAAATTTCTGTATGCAGAATCCACAGGTACTAAATCAGTGGACATTGAGGAAATCAAATGGAAAACCAAGGGCTGACCATACTAAGAAACTTGAGCATCTGAAGATTTTGTTATATGTGGGAGTGCTGGAACCAATCCCCCGAGGATATGGAGGGATGACTGTATTTAATTAAGCAGTTAATATTTAATAACTCACTTATGATATTCAAATATTTTCTCAACCAAGTTTAGTTTATCCTTTGACTTTGAAGATCATTTGTTTGGAAAGGCTGGGAGAAGTGATTCTTCTTTTGGCCTCTCACCAGTTCATCCTGTATTACTTAAAGTACTTCACATTCTCCCTACTTCAAAGTTTAGCATGCATGAATATCACCTAGTAAGCTGTTAGAATATCAGCTTGGACTTCAGCTCCAGATAATTACTCAGCCAGACTTGAGTGTGGTTCTAGAATCCACATTTTTATGAAACAGTCTACATCATTTAAATGAAAACAGTAAGTTGACTGAAATTTGAAAAATATTGCCATATTTCTTCATCTCTGGAATTATTTAAAATTGTGTTATAAGAATTTACTTTTTATATCACATCACATTTCTCCTGAGCCATCTCCTTTAAGAATATCCAGCTTATTCTTTCTTGAAGTTTTTGAGATCAGTTGTCCTAAAGTCTAAATTGTTTATCTGACTATACATTCATTTCTATGTCTATTATAAATTCCAAGATGATGTGATCCCTTTGCTTATTTGCCTAGTATTACAGTTATTTCATTCTGTATTACATAATTAATTGCTTATAGGCCTGTTTCTTTTAGTAAAAAATGTATTATAAAAAATAACTCAGCAGGTAACAAAATTAAAACAGGTATTGTTTATAAAATGTTTTGTAAAGCAAAAAGCATATATTTGTATTCAGTCTTAGGTCATAGTCAAATTATAACAGGTCTTAGTCTGTTAGGCTGCTATAACAAAATACCATAGTCTTGGCAGACTTTAAAAAAACAGAAATTTATTTCTCACAATTCTGGAGGTTGGGAAGTTCAAGCCTCCAGCAGATTCAGTGTCTAGTGAGGGCCCGCTTCCTGGTTCTTAGACAGATGTCTTCTTGCTGTGTCTTCACTTGGTGGGAGGGGCCAGAGAGCTCTCTGGGGTTTCTTTCATAAGGTAACTGATCCCATTCCTGAAGGCTCTGACAAATAGCCACCTCCTAAAGGCCCCATCTGCTAATACAATGGGAGTTAGAATTTTAATATATGAAGTTGGGGGGACACAAACATTCAACCCATAACACTTGGATACTTTAAATACCTTGTGGCACCTTAAAGGTTAAGTTTCAATTGTCCTAACTTGCAAATTAATTTAGTTACCATAAAAATACAGCTTCTCACTACATTTCTCCTGTATGCTGTTTCTGCGATGGTAATAATGATAACCGCTAAATTATGAGCTGGGCATCCTTCTGAGAACTTTGCCTGTACTGATGCATTGAATTCCAGTCATAGCCCTATTAAATATCAATCCCTCTTTTAGAAATAGGGAAACTGAGATTCAGAGAAGTTAAGCAAACGCATTGGGTCATGGAGCCAATTTAAGTACAGGCAGATGGGCTGTAGAGCCAGTGCTTCTAACTATCATGCTATACTGCTTGTCAATGATCGTGTATGGGGTTGTGTGGTCATATGCAAGCTTTGTAATGAATTGTTTCTATTGAATTATTTTAATTTATCAAATTCAACAGGTACAATTCTGATTTTTATTTACCTAGTAACTATTTAGGAGTAGCCTAAATGTTTATCTCTCATAGTAATCAAAGGTCAAATATGTTTCAATGTAGGGAGGGAATAAGTATATATTTATATATTTAGTGTCAACACAAAGAAAAGTATTTTTATGAAAAATAACAATATTTTGCAAGTATTCTTCCATGTCATCTTAGTTAGGTGTTCAGAAGAAATCATTTGATTGAACAAAGACACAATAAGGTGTTAATGACAGTCACCGCTTGTCTCCTTTCTTTATAGGCATTTACATGTTCAAAGAAAAATTTGTTGGCCAAAGAAATGGATGTCACTTTTCAAACACTTGCATTTCATTTATAAAAGCAGTCTTATACCCTCACAGTACTTGTTTTTGACCTAGAGAAAAAGCATTTTTACTTATTTGAAATTGCCTTAGCACTCGAAAAGAATATGGATTAACCCTCAAATCTAAATCTAAATCACTGTTAATTTTATAAAGATAGCTACCATAGGGAAAAATGACTGTTACAGGTGTTCATCTTCAGAACCAAATACAAATTACAGCTCTAATCTCTTTGGAGATTCACTTTTCATCTACCTGGAGTACTTCATTATGCAACATTATTTTGTTGTAAACATCTTATTCTTCTGTCTTGTAACCAGATGTGCTGAAGATAACTCTCTCACTCAAAGTAGATTATGTGAGAATGAAAAGGAAAGAAAATCATTTCCTCTTAATAAAAGTTAGAATGTGAGCTATATGTTGGTCTGTATAAAAATAGCTAAGGGTAACTTGAGAATCTTTAAGATAAGTATATTTTCCTGAAATACCACTGTTTCTTCTTTTGAGAGAGAGAGAGAGATTATAAATGATAATGAATTCTCACTTAGAAAGTAATGGGATTTAGGAAATACACTGGCTAATTACATGCACACTAGACAGGGTTCTATGGTCCTGAGGAATTATTTTGTTTACTTTATGAAAGTTTATTAAACCATGTTTACGAGGTAGTGCACAAACATTTGAGAAAATATTATTACAGTTTAATATTGATGAAAAAAATTAATCAATAGTCGATTGATTCAAAAAAGAAATGGAAAATTTCATTTGAGCCAACCTGAGGGTTAAAACCGAGGAGACAGTCTTCCAGAATGCTCCGAGGACTGTTCTGCCCATTAGAGATCAAAGCACAGTTGTATACATTTTTGAGACAAAAGGTTATATATCAAATGATGTATTGATAGTTTACACAATCCAGATCTGCACTTACAAAGCAAGTAGGGGTCATGGGTCATTGCGACCTCTTATAAGACTAAGAAGGAATGTTATCTCCTAAGGAGGTCTGGTTAATGCAGATGTATAAAACACACTAAAGGGGAGGGAGGAGGCCCAGATGGGGAAAGAAAAGTTTTATGTTTAAATTTTTCTTGTCTTGCCATAAAATATGAATTTTATTTCATCAATTTGATAGGATGGGAGAATGCAATAACCACACATAATTAGAAATCATTCTAATAAACCTTTTTTTCAAAATTGGATTTTTTTGTTGTTTCTTTAAAAATATATATAATACTGTTACTATTGTATGAAAGTATCTGCTTTTATTACCCATTTGTAACCACAGCTATACCAGGAGCTAGGATTTAAGTCTGGTGCCTGGAACTTACTGAGGAGGAGGCTTTTCAAGGAATATGGTTACATGCCCAGAGACAGGGAACCAGGCAAGATCACTGGCTCAGAACATTGCTCATATGGATGGATCATCAAATTCTCCTACTTGAAGCTAAGTTACAATTATGAAAATGAGATAGAATTTGGGGTAAGATGCATTAAGGATTAATGGAAGAGGTACAGTAGCAACAGAGGTAGAAACAAAATAAATGTTCTGAGACTGAACCAAAGTTAGCTCCTAGTGCCTCTTATCCGAAAGATGTTCGCAGCAAATTACAGATTTTTTTTAATTTGGGGCAGCTTGAATGCACCATAGGCAGACCCATTGGTGAGGGAGTCCTTTCAGGTATGAATATAAGAAACTATTAAAGCAAGATATGATCTTTTCATTACTGACTTAATTGGTGGTTTTGTGATCTTAGGAGACTCCAAGTCCTTTGGGCCTCAGGATCCTCTTCATCTAAATCTTTCTCCAGGGTCCTGTACCCTCCAGACTGAGAGGAGGAGACCTAAAAAGTAACAAGATAGATATATCTTAATGTAAGACACAATTTGCAATAGTAAGATGAATCTAGGAGCTACTTCTCATAGCCAGTCTCTGAAGACTTGAAGTTCCTTCCTAGTAAGCTATATTTTTCAAATACTTAAGTTTTCCCATATAGCACACCTAAAGAGTACAGAGTAATGTACAATGTGGATGATCATTGAGTGAATTTTAGATTTATATTTAAATGGGGTAGATGGCTAATATGTGGTAATCTTATTAAAAATTACATCTATAGTGGACAACCTTATCAAACCTTAATTAAAATAATAATTTGATTTTCAATATTATTATTATTTATTTATTTTTTTGTGGTATGCGTGTCTTTCACCATTGTGGCCTCTCCCGTTGCGGAGCACAGGCTCTGGACGCGCAGGCCCAGCAGCCTTGGCTCACGGGCCCAGCTGCTCCGCAGCATGTGGGATCTTCCCGGACCGGGGCATGAACCCGTGTCCCCTTCATCGGCAGGCGGACTCCCAACCACTGTGCCACCAGGGAAGCCCTGATTTTCAATATTTTTTAACATTTTTATGAAAAGGGAAACATTTAGTAACACAAAAAAGCATTTCCTTTTTGAAACCAAAAATTTTATTTTAGTACCATTATTGTTTGCCAGTGTCCATTCTAAATAATAATTCTTAAAAAAATTATCACATACTGGTGAGAATTGAAGACATTATTACACAGAGAAAATAGAATTTAATTAATTAAAAATCTCCCTCATATATGAAATCTCAATTTAACCGTAATTAGAATACATCATACAAGTTGAAATATGTAGGTATAACACAAACATATATTTATATCATTTGGTTTGAAAAATTACCATGTTGTACAAGAAATATATATTTTATTCATTGTAGAATGTGAAACTAAGCAAAAAAAGTAAAATAAGAATCATCAGTAATTTTATAACACAGAAATAACCAGAAGTTAGTATTGTATTCGTTTCAAAATGATATCCAGTTAGTTATATGTTCTGTTAATGCAAGCCTAGATCAACAAACTTACTTTCATTTGCTCTATTACAATAGATTTCTACATTCTGAAATGGAGCTTGTTTTAGTGAGAGGCAAAGAGCAGGAAGGATAATAAAAATAATAATTAAATACAGGGCTAAGATTCTGAAAGCATAATTAAATGAGCCCATCCCCATTATTTCTAGTCCTATATGGTCAGTTATGGCTTACCCAAGGAAAAACAAGCTAGTGTCCTAATTGTTTCACCAAAATGTCAAGTAAGTTTTGTTTGTCATATAATTTCTTCTAACACACTTAGAAGAATTTATATCAAACTTTGGACTAAATACATTGAAGCACTTTGTTTCATTTGGACTTTCAAGTCTTTTAAAAACTGCATTTCTGGGGCTTCCCTGGTGGCGCAGTGGTTGAGAGTCTGCCTGCCTATGCAGGGGACACAGGTTCGTGGCCCTGTCCGGGAAGATCCCACATGCCACGGAGCGGCTAGGTCCATGAGCCATGGCCCATGAACCTGCGCGTCCGGAGATTGTGCTCCGCAAGGAAGAGGCCCCAACAGTGAGAGGCCCACGTACCGCAAAAAGAAAAATGAAAAAAAAAAAACTGTGTATTTTTTAATATAACATATTTTTCCATGTAAACAGTTTGCCTTTCTTAAGTAATTCTACTTTAATTATAAAAATACATACTTAACATATTCATACAAGATGGAGAGGAAACCTTGTTTTAATTGCTCTGGAATTTTAGGACTATATATACTAGCAAAGTAAAGACAATATTATACAATTATCAAATATGCAGTGGTGTGTAGAGAAAAAAGTAATTATTAAGTAACCAAAAGTAGTTTAAAGTGTACCATATATTAATCTGTGATTAAATGGATAATTATTCCAGTTCTCCAATTAAGAAAGTAGTTACTCGTATGTAATGCAATTATAAATAGCTAAAAATGACTTGATTACACCAATTCAAAATAAAAGTAAACTAAATACCTTTTATTTAAGATATAAGGTATTATACCTGTTATATATTAGCTTTGTATCTTGATTGTTATATCTTACCAGTCAACTTTTGCTATACATAAAATAGGCAACAGTGTGTCTATATATTCAGTTTATTTAAAAAAAAATTATAATTCACTTCACCATGTGTTTTACAGTTGGAGAGTAGTGAGGGCAAAATAAGGTCAATCAGTTGGTGGAAAACAAGTTTGTAAAACTCTAAGCCTAGTCAGACTGTACAGCCATAGACAAGTTTAGATAATAATGTTACTAACATGTTTTTAAATAACTTGTGCTTAAGTTTATTAATAAGAATCGAATTCATTCCTAAATGATACAAGTATCACTTCATAAGAACTTGAGCATAGGTTTCAGGAAGGAACATGATTCTTTTAGATTCCCAGATTCACTTTTCAATAATTGAGAAGAGTCAAATGCTTAGCAGTCACTAAGAATGATGGCTAACATTTACAAACAGATTTTTACATGATGGACTTTTCTAAGTTATTTTCACATGCATCAATTTATTTAGTCCTCAAATAAAACTTTGAGTTTGGTGCTATTATTACACTTATTTTAGAGTAACGAAGTTAAGCTACAGAAAAAGTTACTTCCTTAAAGATGGAAAGTGAAGATATAGAATTCACAGTGACACTTTTGTGCGACACCTCCCTGAGGGAATACCTAACAGGCTTCAGGTGGTGATGGGGTGAATCTACAAGGTGGAACTTCAAAACCCTGCAAAAAGCATGATAGAAAAGAGAGAGACAAACTTATTGTCAAGTCAGAGCCAGATCTGTTTCTTTACACAGCTTAATGACCATTCACTCTTTTGAAGGCAAGCCTATACCATACTTATACATTACCAGGCTAACACCTGATTAATAGTTAGAGTTAGCTCACTAACTGTCAAAAGAAACAAAATACATTAACAACTACATTTACAAGAAATGCTTAACATAGCAAAATTTGCACAGAATAATGGCAGTAATTTATTGAGCGTTTATTTTATGCCAAGTGTTACCCATTACTGAATTTAATATCCATAATACCCCTGTGATGTAAGAATTATTATTCCTAATATTATTCCTAATTCCCTAATATGTAAATAGAGGTTTAGAGATTTTTAATGACTTGTTCAATTTTCAAAGTAAGAAAATGATATAAATATGATTTTCTGATCTAACTCCAGACTCTCTTATTCCTACAGTAAACTGCACTGCAAAAATACTTCATTGCTGCCTGGTAATTGTTTATGCTACCTGTACCATGTTTATGCATTTCTGTAATACTGTATATAAATGCACACTTTATCTTCCAGATTCATAGTATAACTACTCAGTCCCCCCATTTCAATCTAAAGTATGTCAGTTATCTTCTCTATGTCCCCAAACATCTTGTTTCTGACCAAAAATATACCATAGTATCTATGTCATTAAAAATAAAAGACAACTTAAATATTGAACTTACAATAATTTTTTTCTTCTGTATGAAACCAAAAATCTAGAGATTAGAAATTAAAACATCTTGATACTTGAATTTCCTCATGCAGACGATCTGTGGCATGCGAAAATGGCCCTAATTTATATATAGCTCACATAGTCATAGAGTACTTAGTAGTATAATATTAGTATTTATACTGGTATTTTACTCCATTTTCATTGCCTTCCTTTGGCGTTCAATGGTAGCATCAATTATACTTTCTCTTCTCTGAAATTTCAAAATGCTTTATGTGGATTTTGTAAGCATTTATCTGTACAACATATGGTTAAAACAGCAACAGAAAACCTAAATTTCAGTATCCACTTGTACTGCATTCAGACATACTTAACATTTTAAGGATTCTGAAGCAATGATACTATTTTCAGGAATGTCAGTGAATCACCCCTGAAATGCCTCCCCTTTATCTTCCTAAAACTATAATAAAATGCTAGTGTATAATGTTTAGTGAATGAAGTTAAATGATGAGCTATATCTGTTACAGTAAAAAACACTTTCAGAAATAAATTAAATGATATTTTGACTTGTTACACTAATGGAGAAAAGCATATGTCTCCTTGATCATACATCTTTCTCAAAGTGCATTTAAAGGTCTCTTTGCCATTGGCATCAACCAGCTGAAACATTAAGCTCATTTGCCTCCTTTAGTGAAAAGATCCAGTTTGACTGAAGTCAATAGAGGTAAAAAGAGCATATGTTTAGAGGCTCTAATGCAATAGTTAATAGCTCTGCTAGAGTAGCACGCTTTATGTCCCCAGTGCATGCTTCCTCTTTCATTCACTTTAATAATTCAACATTTTAGGTAGAGTTCTTTCCATCCAACTTCCATGTTGTTTTAGAGTTAATTACTGTTCATAATCATAGTATTTTATCACTGAGGAAGAAGAAAGAAACCATTCTCTGAAGTCATGTATTTTCTCTACTGATATCAAGATTATTCCTTTATGGATATTTTGTGTAGTTTGTCCATTTTGGTTACAGCTATCTTCAGAGACATGATTTCTATCATTTTCTCTGAAAGCTCATTTGCCCTATTATTAAATTCATGGATTTTGTGATTGTTTTACTTTTAAACACAAAATGTACTTTCCATTTTCTTAATTGTATCTAAATTTCACTAGATAAGAGGACTTATAATGGCCTAAGTAATTTATCTCCACTTTCTAACTACATTCTCTACATAAGATAGTGATACAAAATGATCAAAGCATAATTTTATCTATACTATATAATGATAAATTGATTTTTCACCTATTTCATTGTGAAGAATGGAACTATATCTTAAGATATTTGTCTTCCAAAGTACCATATAGTTAAGTAAACTCTGAGAGAAAAATAAATTAAATGTTTTCTTGAAAAATTATAGTCTTCTAAAATTTCAATTTTAATAGCTGGTAATATATTCACTTGCTATAAAATTCAGAAGGTACCAGAAATTACACAATTAAAGGAACTCCCCCACACTTTTCCCCAAGCAGCTCATCATCCCAACCAGATACCCCATCAGTCTTCCAAAAATATTCTTTCTTACTTATTACCTAAACAAGTAAAACAAATTCATATATAAGCATACTAAATTACTATATATAGTGAGAAATTATGGAACACAAGTGGCAGCATAAAATAAAAATTATTGCAACTTGATTATTCCACTTAATATATCATATTGATCTTTTCCTGATATTAATAATAGGTCCATCTCATTCTTACTACCAAACTTGTAGCAATAGAAGTAGTCACATTCTGAGCTTATTTGAAAGAACTAACAGGATTTTCTGGGTGTCAAGTATGACTCCGAGTTTTTTGGTCTGAAAAACTGAAAGGATGGAGTTGCCTTAACATACATAGAGAAGATTGTAAATAAACCAAGATTTTTGTGAAATGATCAGGAGCCTGGGTTTTAACATGTTAACTTTGAAATACATATTATTCATATGTATATATATATGATCATATATTTTGTGTATATATATATATATATGTATCTATATGGAACTTTACACCTATTTCTACTTTAATAAGAGTTTTCATCCATAATGGATGTCAAATTATATCAAAATTGGTTCTAAAACTATAGAAAAACTCATATGAATTCTTGGTCATTTTAAGTAGTTCCAGATAACCAGAAATCTGGTTATCAGTTCCATATAATCAGCATCCTGATTGTCTAGTAATTAAATAGGATGTTTTAAAGTTATCTTTTTTTCTAAAATTTCCATACTGGAGATTGATATGCATATAGCCAAAAGTTACTGTAAATATTCAAGAAAATCTGTAAATCTGTAAATGTTCAAGAAGGCTACCATGTTATACAATTCAAGAAGCATCATTCCCATTCTATTCTCTATAAATGGTGCCCCGTGGCATAGAAATTAGTTCCAGATTTTATATTTTTCTTTTTATTTCTCTAAATCTACATGAGAGTTCAAAAGCAGCTCAGATGTAAGTACTGATAAACAAAGACTTCATAATTAAAAAGTAACCTATTGACTAGTGCCTGCCTTCCCAAACTATCTTTTGCCTGTTAGACATAAAATTCTAAGCAGACACATTCGTTTTGATAACTTCTAATAGAATTGCTTGGGTCACTTTCCTTGCCCAAATTTACTACCGATTTAGCACCTCATACAAACTAAACATTTTCAGAGGGGTTTCTTTATTTTTTCACTCTTTCTTGCACTAGTACTCCTGATTGCTTCAAAGACTGTCAAGGACTTCTTTCAGTATTGGCCTCCTCCTGCTGAGGATTTGCTCCCCTCAGACAAGCACTCAACTCAGCCAAACAAGACTTTAAAGGTGAGGCATCTGTGGAACTGAACCAGAATCAACAGTCATTGGTTAATTTGCTCAGCCTATCTCATCTATACAAGGTTATTTGGGGGCAAATTTTAACTTTGTTGGATTCATAAGTGAAAATGCCAACTTTTCCATTGTAAATTTATTTTAAATAAGTAATTCTGTATGCAGGATTTGTGGGCTATAAAAATTTCAATTGGGTAGGAAGGATGAGAGGTCAAATAGAGTAAACCAAAACTTTCTTGAATCCTTACCAACATATATCCAGCAGGCAGATACCCAGTTTGAAATTGAAGAAGGGGGACGGGGAGGAAACAAGGGGAAGGAGAAAAAAAAGGAAAATGCTACAGAATGCTTGCAAGAATATTGTTCTGCTTATAGAATGTACATTTTCTCTATTCACCAGCATTAGAGAGGGAATTTGGGCATTAACACTTACTATTTATTTATTTATTTGCATAAACACAGTAGCCAATTGTTATTGACTGTAGGTATTAAGTTAGGTCATGTCTTATTTCCCAAATTATCTTTAAGAACAAAGCCTACACTAAAGTTGGTTCTGTCTTCAGTTTTTTAGTAGACCCATAAAACAGTAATTCATAAAGAATAACAGTGACACAATGTATTTTTTATTTTTTAAAATAAATTTATTTATTTATTTTTGGCTGCATTGGGTCTTCATTGCTGCGCATGGGCTTTCTCTAGTTGCGGTGAGCGGGGGCTACTCTTCATTGTGGTGCACGGTCTTCTCATTGCGGTGGCTTCTCTTGTTGCAGAGCACAGGCTCTAGGTGCTCAGGCTTCAGTAGTTGTGGCATGTGGGCTCAGTAGTTGTGGCTTATGGGCTTTAGAGCACAGACTCAGTAGTTGTGGTGCACGGGCTTAGTTGCTCCACAGCATGTAGGATCTTCCCAGACCAGGGCTCGAACCTGTGTCCCGTGCATTTGGCAGGCAGATTCTTAACCACTGCGCCTCCAGGGAAGCCTGACACAATGAATTTTTTTTAATGATTGTTTTCCAGACCTTTATTTTCAGTGATTCTCAGACATATGATAAAAATACATTAGATTTACTACTTTGTTTTTAATTTTGTTGTTGCTGTTCATCAAATTTTAAACATAATGCCATAAATAATGGAACGTCTATAGCTAGAGGTTCTACTTAGAGAAAAATTTCTAATTTTAAATTTATATTGAATAATTTGCTTACAGTGGTATCTCTTTGATAAAGGTATCTATTTCATAGTTTTCCAAACTTTGTCAGACAGAGGAGTCATACTTAACCATTACATAGTTCAGTTAACTAGCAAGATATCCAAAAAAAGTGACGAGTCAATATAACCTAGGCCAATGCAGAAGAATAGAGCTGTTCTGTTCTGTCTTTGAATACTAAAGCATAATTCACAACTTAAAAGTATGGCCTTTTACTGATTAGGGGCCATTAGCAGAGTGAAACGTGTTTCAGCCTTTTTACTCCAAACCTGCCCTTCTGGTGAAGAATACAAAACCCAACCATGGCTCTGTTAGGCTTAAAGCACATTTTCTTTTCTAGGCCATGATCTTCGTGAATCACAGTCTAGCTGCTGTCAACATTTTAGGCTAGAACCACAGATAAATCTTCTTCCTTACATAGTGGACCCCGGGCTCAGATATTTCATTCAGGACTCCAGGATTCATTTTAAGCTTCAATCCTTTATGAAACTTGTGTTTTTTTCCACCACCTTGTCACCAGTTTGATTAGAGCCCTCACCAATGCCTCTCCATAGCACCTTGCCCATATCACTTTCTTTGTCATTACCTTCTTCATGCTTAAGTCTTGTCCCATTAAACACTGTGTTACTTGGTGTTAAGGCCTGTGCCAGCACAATGGAAGGTATATACTAGGAACTCAATACATGAGTTGAATGAATGACCACATCTATGAATGGTCATTGGTCTGGACACAAGTTCCATCCTGTTGGTTGATCTCCCAGCATTATTTCCAGATAGTAATTTCTTTCTTCACTGTGACCACTCAGAATTCTTTTTTCTTTCCTCCTTCATGGAACTGCTTTTGTAAAGGAAGAAGATGAGAAGGAAAAAGACAGAAATAGTTCAAGGGAAGAAGAAAAACAGAGAAAGGAATTGAATTAGAAAAAATTTGTATTGAAGAAAAATAAATATATATTTAATTACTAGAATTAAGAACAGAGTATATAGTTGGAAAAGTAAACAGGCGATGTAAATTTCTGAATGGGGGGAATAAGAAATGCAGTAAATTTATCTTTTCAACGTATGTTCACCACGTGGAATACAAGAAAGAGCCTGAGTTTTTAGAGTCAGTCATATGTGGGTTTGAAATCTGTCTCCCGTTCTATCCAGATTTATGACCCTGGGGAAGTCATAGCTTCTCTAGTCTCAGTGTCTTTACTTGTAAAATGGAAATAATGATGGGTACCCCGCAGGGTAAATTCTTGTTTGGATAAAAAGAGGTAAAACTGGAAAGTGCCTGCCACACAGAAGCTCAACGTGTTATTTTCTCTTTATTTTTCCACAAATCCTCTTCATTAAAAGATGATATGGGGGCTTCCCTGGTGGTGCAGTGGTTGAGAGTCCGCCTGCCGATGTAGGGGACACGGGTTCGTGCCCCGGTACGGGAAGATCCCACATGCCGCGGAGCGGCTGGGCGCGTGAGCCGTGGCCGCTGAGCCTGCGTGTCCAGAGCCTGTGCTCCGCAGAGGGAGAGGCCACGGCAGTGAGAGGCCCGCGTACCGCAAAAAAATAAAATAAAAAAAAATTATATGTATCAATAAGCATGTGACTGTAGAATTCTCAGCCTCAGTTTTGCGTTAGTGAGGCCCTGAATGCTCAAAGATACGCCAACTATGTAGAGTAGAAGCCGATTTTCAGGAGCAGTTAATTCAGCTGAGTTAAGTAACCAATATTTGATAAAGGTGGTCACCTATGATGAAACTGATTATGCTTTTTATCAGTTTGAGCTTCAAATCCTGTAAGTTTGCCATTTTCTTTTTAACTGGCTCATGTATTTCCTGTCTCAAGGAACTTTAAAAAATAAAACAGGCAATTTTTCTGTACTGAAAGATAACTGAAAACAAAGTGTTTTTGAAAAAAATCACTTTCTTAGGACAATTATTATATGACAGTACTCATTGTATAATGTAATGCTGAGTAAAGTATTCAAAGAATAGAGAAACAAACGTATAGTTACATTCATTAATCTTGTTTTTCAGCATTCAAAAATGAATTGTGAACAATTCTGTTAGGTGTCCAGACTTCATAAATACTTCATCTCCCTAAAGATTATTTAAATTTCACTCAAATACAACTACTTTTCCATCTTTAAAAATTTTCTGATGCTCTATAACTTCCAGTTCTTCCTTTGGGTCCATGGAGGAAATAAGATGAAGAACACCGAAGAATAGAACAGTCTGTTCTGTGACTAATAATAACTGTATGATTATGATCTGCCACTGCAGATGTTTACCAGGTACTTCTGTGTACATGGCATTGAGGTTCCAAAGATACAGGTCAAGGAAGGGAGAGCAGCACACAGCCTCTTTCCAAAGAGTCCATGGGGAATTGACTGCTATTTTTTTTATACCAAGGTGTCTGGATTATGCCTGTTCCAACATCAGAAGCTTCCAAACACAGAACTGTTTAATAAGCTTAGTGGTCTCTAAGAAACATTTGCCAGAAAGAAAACCCGAGGCTCATGATTTCAAAGTGACTCAAACAGAGCTTTTTACTACAAAGGGTCTTTTCAATTAGAATGCTGGAAATCAGACAATGCTCTAAGATGTAACAAGGGCAGGCAAGTTGGGGCTGCCCATGGCTCAATTTAATTCAGCTCCTTGAAGAAACCTGGGGCGCAGCAGATACCAGTTCATTGCAGTTTCTCCCTTGTTTCCACTTTGAGTGTCTTTGTATATAGTCTGTTATTCCTTCAAGTCTACTGTGAAGTGGCTATTAGTTTTGCTTTTGTTTCCAAGAGGTAGCCTTTTACTTTTCCCACAACAAGAAAATAAAATTACTAAATATCATAAGCTTGGGCCTGTTTCTAATCATGGGGAGATTAAATGAGGAGATCATCTGACAGTCTCTGGATGTTGGAAACATCAACTAATGACATTTATTACTAATGATCTAGGCCCTCAGGCAATGAAACTAGACAACTGATTAAGAGCGAAGCCTGCTGGTTTTTACAGCTATATAAAATAGGAGTCTTTGTGTTAATAGAGCAGGGATAGGGCAGAGGAAAAAAATGTACAAATGAATGAGCTATAAAAAAGGGCTTTTTCCTTCCTTTGTGCTACATGTTTGAAAATTAATTAGCAAATATGAAGGCTCAGAAGTAATTTTGAACCAATGTGTGGGACTAGGTCTCTGGAATGGACAAATCTAGCAACAAAAAAAGCAGTTACCCACCAAATTCTGTGAACTTGGCCTACACATGCTCCAGAAAAATGTGTCGTTGTCTAAAGGGAGCTACATCAAGCACCTGAGACTTAGCAGAGTCCTGGCCAACTTCCCACCTGACTTCAGTAGTGAGTTTAGCCATTAATATAATAATAGTCCTCAGGGGTCTCTCCTGTTAAGTGTTCTTTCTGTTCTCATGAAGTGGCACCAGGTAACTCCTTTACTGCTTCTCTTGGCAGGGTGTTTTTTACACAGGCACCACCCACTGCTTAAAACACTTCCTTGAGATTATTGTCCAAACTTTATTTAACCACTGTTCGTCCATTTGTCCCTGTCCTGGAGGTTTAATGAATGCAGCTGATTCATATCCCTCTTTCATTTTAAAAAGATTTTACTACTTAAATCCACATTGGTTTCAACTATTCACTGATTTTCAACTATTAAGATGTCCATTAGTTGCATTAGAAAATTCCCTTATTTAAAATAATTTGAAGTAGAAATATTGTGGAAAAACATAAAAGCAGATTCCATAAAATTAAAATACTCATAATCCAAACACTCCCTAGAAATAAATACTTTAATAATTGGTTATATTTCTAAAGAATCTTTCTTTCTAAAAAAAAATTGAGTTCACAGAGTATACAGAATTTGTGTACTATTTTTTGCGTTTAGCAGTACCGTATATTGTGAGAATTTTCCCATGATGTTGGAAATATGATTTTTATTGGCAGTCTAATGCTGGGCATGCAGAATGTAGTACTCCAATAGATATTCAAGCTGAAAATAATCAGATCAAACAACTAGTTAGTCCAGAAACAGTTAGCACATGATTAATAGCTAACTGTTAAATTCTGCCTTCTGATTAATACATGAACTGGTTGTATGATTTGATAAATCTTCATTTCTAACCCTCTGACTAAAAGCATTAGTTCAATTAGCTTATCACTTATTAAAATGTTTTCCATATGAAGAACAAGATATATCTTTGGATCATTGTTACAGAAAAAAATAACTCTACCTTTATGTGACTATTTTTTGGAGTGTATTTTATTTGAAAATCTTGAGGGTTTCAAATGGCTAAAATAGCTTTTCTACTCTTTTGTAAAGATGTAGTAGAGTTCAGCAATCATATCTTTGCATTTATAGCATTCATTTATTCAACAAATATTTATTACCAGAGTCTATGCTAGGTGTTACCAGTACTGCAGAAAACCAGATAGAAAAGAGTTTGGCAATCATGTAGCTTAGATTCTAATAAGGGGAGAAAGTAAAGAAATTAGGGAAGAGAGAGTAATGTGCTAGACAGCTTTGTGAGAGGGTTGAGACCTCTCTCAGCAGCGTCCTCCCTGAGGAGGACATTGATGTTGAGACCAAAGAATGACAGTGTGAAGAGATGTGGGGAAAGTATTCAGTCAGAAAAAAGAACATATGTAAGGTCCTGAGGCAAAAAGGGCCCTGGTTTCCTCAGGGAACAGAGAAGAGGTCAGTTGCTGGGGACAGTGAATGATGGGATAGAGTGTTGGAGAGTGGATAGAGCCAGGTTTATGCAGTGACTTATAGGTCATAGAAGTATTGAAGTGGGAGATGAGGACACTACAAGATTCTTGTTCCTCTTGGTGCCACAGAAAGATGAGAATTTTCATTTCTCAGGAGGGAAACAAAATATGAGGACTCATCGCTTTACCTAAGAGGAGAAATAGAGTACGTATGACTCAGCCCCATATGCATCCTCATTTTGGCTTAAGGGCTCTCAGGATGGATGTAAGTCCCTCCAGACCCTGTTCTCCATGAGGAGAGCCAGGGCCCAGAACTGCTTTCTAGATGCAGATCTGTAAGTCTGCTCTTGATGTGAAGCAGTGATTCTTTATATTCTTGTCTCTCTGAAAACTCAGACATGCCCTTGAGTGGATGACCCAAGGTCTAGTGATAAATACATCTGTTTTTGCCATATTATTCACAACATATAATAGCAAACATTTAGTTAGACTTTCCTACTGCTTAAACCTCTGAACCCATTTAATCCTCACAACAGTCGTACGAGGTGAGCGTGATTGTTTTTTCTATTTTATAGGTAGAGAAATTAGATACAAAGAAGTTAAGTAACTAACCCAATGTCAAGTACACAGCTTGGTAAGTAGCAGGGTTGAGATTTGAACGCAGGTTGTCTGGCTCCAATGTTTATGGTCTTAGTCATGTGTCCTACTCTGCTGTATGTTTGCAATACCCACATTGTTGCTGCCTCTTGGCATTCACACCCTTCATCTTGAGTATGAAAGAGGACCTATTACTGGTTTCCAAACAATAGGATAAGGTAAAGGGTGGGAAGTCCCTTCTAAGATTGTAATTTCTGTCTTGCTAGGAGACTTCATTGACTCTCTCCCCTGCTGGTTTGGATGAAGTAAGCCAGCCATTGAAAAGGCCCACATGGCAAGGAACTGAGAATGGCCTCTGGCCAGTATCAGCAAGGGCCTGAACACTCGGCCTGATAATCAAAAAGAACTGAATCTCGCCAACCAACATTTGAGCTTGAAAGTAGACCCTTTCCTATTTGAGTTTCAGATGAATCCCTTGTCTTGGTCAGCACCTTGAGTTCAGCCTTTCGAGAAGCTCTGAAACGGAGTATCCACTAGCTGTGTCTGGATTCCCCAAATACAGAAACTATGAGATAATAAATATGTGAGTTTTTAGCCACTAAGCTTATGGTAGTTTGCAATACAGAAATAGAGAACTAATACAAATAGTAACAGGACATATGTATTGGCTACAGTGCCACTATAATAGAAGCCTATTGGCACCAGTAAGCATTTCCCTACTTATCTCCTTTCTCTGGTTCAAGCTGTAATACTCCCACAAGCTGTAATACTCTCTCTGGAGCTAGATGTCCTTTCTAGAACGATGACCTATTCCTCCCCAGAAGAGAAGCCAACAAGGTTGGGCTGCCTTTCTGAAATCATAGGGACCCACGATGGTGTGATACCACCCCTTGATTAAGTACAGTTTCCTTACCTGGCTTTGTCATCTCCTATTCCTCACTGGGCCACATCATCTCCCATGACTGACCACTGGAAGCAATGATCTGTTTTACCTTGTCTCACGCCACAGCATGTACTCATGAAAAGTGGGAATACATTACTACTGGTCTAATTGCATTGTTCTGCTTAGGGAGATAAGAAAAAGTAGCATAAGAAAATCCACTATTCTAGTAGTCGAGTAGCAAAGGCCAGTATGAAGCCATTACTCATATCAGAGTCCTTATAGCTTATAAACCAGTTTACATTTGTTTTCCCACATTTACTCACTATCTCAGTGAATGCTTATTGAATGAGAAAAATAATTGAAAGAGTCAATTGATTGATTTATTTTATGCTAGGCATGTCTGGAAACTGACAAGCATCAGAAATGAAAAACAGGAGAGAATGGTAAGGTGGGAGAGAGAAAAACCAAAAATCAGTACTTTTTTTCTTTAATTGAAGACAAAATTGGCCCTAACATTAAAGTGACAGCCAAAGCAACCTGACACTGACTTCACATGCTACTATCTCCTACTCCATCCTTTAACAGGTCTAGTGTCAGAATATTTTTCATAAATGCCATGGCCAAATTTGCATGTGCACAATTTAAAAAATTATTCCATTTACTAAAAAGATTCCCACTGGTCAATACCATCTGTTTAGTTGGTGACTTGAGATGAAATTCTGTTAATTTAAAAGTGTCATAAAGGGGAGCATGCTCTTAAGTTCATAAACATAATTGCATCCTCAGAATTGTACTGCCTTCTCTCATAAGGTTTCATTGTTGTTGTTGTTGTTGTTGACTTTGGTTTAATATTAATGGGAGACTAGATGAAGAACATAGTTCAGAACATGATACAGGATAATTCCCAGCTGAAATAAAGCCTTTTATAAAGCTCATAAATCTTTAAAAGAAGAGGAAGTATGATCAATCCGAAATCTTGCCCTCCAAATGACACAAAATATTCATTAGTGTAATATGCTACAAGTAAAGAGGAGAATAATGATTCTAGATGTTGAGGTCTGCTTAGATATATAAGCTCCAGGTGGCAGCTAGAACTTTGAAATGAAGTACTGAAATTACCTACAGCAGATCACTGAGAAAAGTATATGTGTCAGTATGGTATTATGTGCCTTAAACCCAGCATTTCAAAACCTTCATTTATATAGTGATAAGAAAAAAAATCAGCATTAAAAAGATCCAATCAGACTAATTATTCTACATTTCATTTATTTACTGGATTACTTTTCTCCCCAAATAGACCTGCTTCTTTTTTTATTTTTTATCTTTGTGAAATATACCACCACACACCAGAGACCCATGCCAAAAATCTAGAGTCATTCTAGGGTTTCACTTCACATTTAGACATTATGGGCACTCAAAGTCTTATTAATTCAAACTCCTTACAACACTCTGAAGCTACTGCTTCCCCATCACTACTACAGATTGCTTTTTTTTTTTTAATTTGGGGTATAGTTGTTTTACAATGTTGTGTTAGTTCCTACTGTACAGCGAAGTGGAGTTCCCTGTGCTATACAGCATGTTCTCGTTAGTTATCTATTTTATACATATTAGTGTATATATGTCAATCCCAGTTTCCCAATTCATCCCACCGCCCGATTCCCCCCTTGGTGTCCATATATTCATCTTGTACATCTGTGTCTCTATTTCTGCCTTGCAAACTGGTTCATCTGTACCATTTTTCTAGATTCCACATACATGGGTTAATGTGAGATATTTGTTTTTCCCTTTCTGACTTACTTCACTCTGTATGACAGTCTCTAGGTCCAACCACATCTCTACAAATGACCCACTTTTGTTCCTTTTTATGGCTGAGTAATATTCCATTATATATATATGTACCACATCTTCTTTATATATTCATCCATCTGCTTTTAAATATGGCTTGCCAACATTTCTGAACTGTTCTCCAAAATTGTCTCCCTACTTCTATCTGTGCTTGCCTCACATTTGTCCTCCACAGTTGAAACCAACATGATATCCCTAAGATTAAGTTCAATCTTATTAACCCCCCCTCCTCTAAAACCATGCAATGTTCCTCAACACCTTTTGACTAAATTCTCAATCTTTCAAAATGACCTACAGAGCTCTGTAGAATGACATATGGGGTCCTTCAGAATTCTACGTCTTTAGCTATTTTTCCCCTAACGTAACCCACCCTGTGTCATTGCTTTGTCAAACTGCTCATATTTTCTTTTTCATCAGACTCCCTCACTCTAGTCTACGTCCTACTTGCTTATGCCATGCCTTATATTCTCTTCTATTCCTGCTTGCTCTTCCTGGAAGACCTTCACAGCTCTGACCAGCTAGAGAACATCTGGCCATCTTTCAACACTCAACTCAAGATTTTTCACCTCTATGAAGACTTGCCTAATCCTTCCCCACCTAAATAGAATTGATGACACCTAGATCTTCATCCACAGTCTACTTTCTTGTATTTTCATAATCTGTAATACTTTTGTGCTCTTATTCATGTGTTGTCATCCCCAATAGGTCATAAGCATCTAAAAAAAAGGGACAGAATTTATTAGTTTTTGCATCCTGAGCCACTAGAGACAGTGCCTTAAATGTTCATTCAAGGATTAATGTTGAAATAATGAATACACGTTCTGATATGTTATTCCATTTTTATAGTTTTATTATATATTTGATTTTTATTTGATCAAAAAATCATGAGGTGATTATAATATACATAAATGTAGGAATAACCATATTTGACATATTATTCGTTGTGATTTTTTTCTTGGATATTACCCCTTTTACTTTGCTTTATTCCCCCATGTCAAGTTGCTAGACCTTTTCCTACTCAGTACTTCATGGGAGAGATGAAAGAAGGCAGAAAAAAGAATTGTCCTGCCTATTGTCTTCCAAGAGACTGGTTCCCTCAGTAAATGGAGAAATACTATGTATACAATAAATATTTAAGAGGGGTGGATTGAAGAGGGGAATCTTCACACTCACTCAAATAGAAAATTTTTCTTTGGAAAAAAGGAAAGTGAGAGGTGAGACACGATGAAGACAAGATACTGAAATAGATGGTTCCCTCCCAGACAAACATTCTGAGTTTTACTTCCCAAGCAGCACCATGAAAGTGGAGGAAAAAGACAAGCCCTCAGACAGCCTTCCAGGGATTTCTGTGCCTTAGTTTTGCATGGCTATAGTAGCATGATTCTTGTACCTATGAATGTGGCATGGAAGTACAGGAAATAGAGGAAGAAGAAACAGAGGAATAGAGATGCCTACAAGGCAACGTATATGTACTGGTAAATGGGTCCAGATAAAACAATGGATCTCACTCAGCCAGGAAGGGGACGCTGAGGATCCACTGAGTCTCTCCAATGTCTTGTCCTATGTAAGATTTCCCAAAATTTAGCACTGCCTTAGAAAAAGAGAAGTGGTTGGTTATATATTAAATTTTTTTTCTGCCGTATTGGCAGAAATTTAATTGAGTTATAGAAAATAAGCAAACATAAAACAGAGGTTCCTACATGTTACATAAATCTGAAACTCTATTCCCAGCCAACTAATTTATTTATAGTTGATACTTTTTCCAGGTATTTTAATAACAATACTCTTCATTGATGGCTATATCAGTCACTCAGGTGATTGAGTTAGCCATTCATACACTGTGATTGACAGATTTCTCAATCAGGTGACTTTTGCCAATTAAATATAAATGTATATGCCTCACTGCCCGAAACTGTTAGATTTACTGGTACTCAACTTCAATTAACTCTTGACTTGATTTCAAATTCATCATATTTTAAAGAATTCAGTATGTGATTTTACAAGAAAATCTTTGGAAAGTTTCACCACCCTCTCTGGCTGGCTGAGAATGACTGATGTACACATTTCACAGGGAACTTACTGCTTTATATTTTATATTATAAAAAGATCTACGTGATTTTCTTGTTTTCTGTCCTACTCTGTAAGCCCCTGAGGGTCTATTTATTTTTTGTGTGTTAAACATTTTTGTATCTCCTATGGAGTATAGTAGACTTATTTAAAGGTGGAGGTGCTCAGTAAATATTTATTGAATGAAGGAAAAAAAGAATAAGTCACAATTATATTCTATGAAGCCAAAGTCACAAATGCATGTTAGAACCAAAACACATTAGGATAGAAAGGACACATGCCTATAGACAAGGAAACTATTACTATGAAAATGAATTCTTTCTTCAATAGTATTTCAAATATAGGTATTTTTAATAACAAAATGTCCTCTTTAAAGTGCCCTGTATGCTATGTGTAATATTTAAGGATATTTGTGGGGCTTTTAGGAAGTTACATATTCACTTTGGGAGAATCTTCAATTAGACACTCATGAAGTGAGCTAGATAATCTTCCCTGAGGGATGTTTTCTCTGTGTACATGGGAGTCTAAGTAATGTTCTTTTGGAGATTGTCTTATACAATGAGGTGAGGTACGGCATTTGGTACCAGCTGCAATCTCCACATGGTTTTTCTCCCCTAGTTTCAGAAAAACACATTGAAATAGACACATCTGAACATGATAAATGCAGGGATCACTGTAGCAAAGCCTGTGCTCTGTAGGAAAGGATGCAGACAGTCAGTCAGATGGAGCGTTTAAAAGGGCATCCTGGCCACCTAAGCAATCTGAAAAGCATCAAAAGTGATAAATCTAGTGATATTCCCAGGTCATGTTCCAACTTAACAGTTTGAGTACAACCAAAGTTCAATTTGTGATCCTGTTTCTCTCTTACACACTATCAAAGTATGGTTTCCTTCTTGACAATATCACTTTTTGTTAACTGGAGTTCCACTTACCCACTCACACCAAATATTGAACTCCACTAGTTCTTTTATTATAATATTATATATATATATATATATATATATATATATATATAAACAGTGTCTGCCTTGCATTATTTCTACCAGATGTCCCAACTAAACCAATGAAACATGACAAATGAAAAATATGGTTTGTTTTGTTCATTAATACCTGAAAACATGTTGCTATATCTTTAAAAATTAGTTTACTGACTCTTTTCTTATTTTTTCATTATCTACTCTGTCCTGGGGACTGTGATAGGCACTAGAAATTAATCTGACTAGTTTCATCTGAAAAGCCCTAAATGGAAAAGTGCTCACTAATGACTCAGAATGAGGATATCATAGTGCTGGTGATGAGGGGCTTCTGAGTTAAGTGGCAGAAATTTAGGGGTACCTGACTGACCACCCCCTCACACTCCTGC
>NW_006790551.1:1184191-1198164 GCF_000442215.2 Lipotes vexillifer
CCTGCTGAAACACAACACAAAATAAAATGTGATGTGAAAAGTTTTAACAGCACTAGAATCTTTTTTTTTTAATCTGGCAAATATCAATAGAATTTCCCCTAACCAAAGTTCTAACGAAGACTTGAGGCAAAACAGCAAGTGCTCACAAGGAAAAAACACAGTATATTTGTGTTCACTCACCAGTATTGCAATCACTCATCCCCCCCAAAACACAAACTTTTTTGTGGCTACAGGGAAGTAAGTCACCCCTTTATAATACTGGACCCAATTTATAGAGCATTCAAAGCTGTTTTAACCCTTCTCCCTGCGCCATGCCTCCCTTACAATAATTTTTTCCTACTTCAATTTCTAGAAATGTGTTGTATTTGAAGGAGGAAAAAGATGTTAGTCTGGCAATAGCTGTCAGGGACTTCGCCTTGCTGAGACATAGGAACAATACAATCTGGCCACTGTAGCTTACCATTTATTATCCTAGGAAGAGAAGCTCTATACAGTCTTTTGGATTATTCACAAATAAGTAATTTCTTTACAAAACTAGCTGTTCCTATTGCTGCTTCTTTTTAAATATTGTAAACACTGAGACAAGATAATACAAAATCTTGAGAGTCAAAATATTACCAGTTGCTGTCTCTTTTTCATCTTGGTGTTTTCTTGATTTTTCAAATTTTCTAAAATATACATGTATTATTCTTGCAGTCTTGAAAACCTAAATGCTGTCCAAAATAATGCTGACAACCAATTTAGACTAGGTCAGTCTTATGTTTTCAACAGATACTAGGACAGCAGGGATCTTGCTCTATTGGATTTCATTCAAAGATGATGTAGAATTTTGTGTTCTACACAGGAATTGCCATATGAGTCAACAGACTTTGTGACCTTGGTCAGACTTTAACTAGATAGGCTGGCAACACCAAGCGCTTGAAATATCTACCTCTGAGGAAACTTAAAGTGAAATAGGAATTAAACCAAACAGTGTACCAGAACACAATAACTATTAGAATAATCCTCAAGAAGCTGAGAGTACATTTTGCAAAATCTTTTTTCTACACAGAACTATAGGGAATAGAATAAATTTTATAATGATATCACAGATATGCTGTGACACATTTAATTTCAAGTTTTAATCCAAGGTTTATTTGAAATAGGAAAAAAACTGGTATTAAGGTGGCTTTGTATGGGGTCAAGTGGATTTATGTTTGTCTTACAAGCAACAATAGCAGAGTAAACTACAATAATGATGAAGACAACAACAATCAGTGAGAATACTAACACAAAACTTTGGATATTTAGTAAAAAGAAGACCCCATTTTATTTGTTTCAAAATTGTCCCAGTGTATGTTTTTGGCATTATAAATAGTCTGAGGATGCTCAACTTTTCTACTTATTTTTTATTAATTGACATTTCATAATAGGTTACATGTAATTGGCAAGATACCCTGCCTCCTTGTCACTTGCTTCAGATGCATCCTTTTCCTTCTAGGTAGGATAAAGTACCTCATTCACGATGAATCTTTTTTTTTTTTTTTCGGTACGCGGGCCTCTCACTGTTGTGGCCTCTCCCGTTGCGGAGCACAGGCCCCGGAGCCCCAGGCCCACCGGCCAAAGTACCTCATTCACGATGAATCTTTTTTTTTTTTTTTCGGTACGCGGGCCTCTCACTGTTGTGGCCTCTCCCGTTGCGGAGCACAGGCTCCGGACGCGCAGGCTCAGCGGCCATGGCTCACGGGCCTAGCCGCTCCGCGGCGTGTGGGATCTTCCCGGACCCGGGCACGAACCTGTGTCCCCCTGTATCGGCAGGCAGACTCTCAACCACTGCGCCACCAGGGAAGCCCCACGATGAATCTTGAGGTACTCAGTTCTTGGAAATTAAAAACCAGCCCGTACTATGAAAGTGTACAAGGCCTTGTCATGGGGGGCGTGGTGAAGGTTTAAATTCTCTCTGTGTTCAATGGGTCTGTCAATGGATTGCATTTCTTTCGGAACAACAACAAAAAAAGATATAACCAAAGGCTGTATTAATTTGCTCCTGGAGACTGAATGAAGAAAATCACTGGACTCTGCAGAACCCTATTGTTTTGCAAGTCTTACTGACACCTGGTGGCTGAATCTTAACAGACTTCACAATAATCAAAGATGAGCTGTTTTTGCAGTAAAACTTAGTCCAGGATTTGCAACACAGTTGACACTGAGGGAGTGCTAAACACTAACTCCAGTCTAAGCAGGGTAAGAAATTCAGAGCTGAAGCAAAACCTTGCAATTTATTCATGTTCAAAGACACTCATGGGTATTCATTTTCAAGTTTTCACACCTGTTTTCAAGAACTCAATTCATCTGCTGTGAGTTTCTATGTGGAGAAAATCTGTTTGGAGGTTGAAGCAAAATCACCAAGAGGTCTTACTGGTCTTAAATCGATTTGGGCCAATTTTTCTCTACATACAAATGCATTAATGGAAGTACCAACATTAAAAAAAAAATCAATATTATGTGGTAGGTGTCCATTTTGTGGTCAGGTTATTTTCTTGCTTCAGATAACAAGTGACAAAAAAAATCATACAAATTCACAACTCGGAGAAACTCTACACATTGAATTATTGAGAGACTCAAGCCTTCCCATGGTTATAATTTTAATCCAGTGATTCTCAAACTTTATAGAGTGCTAAAGAATCCTGGTATTCTTATTTTAAAATGCACATCAATAGGACACAACCCTAGGGGATCTGGTTCAGATTCAGTAGAACTCGGGTGGAGATTATGAATATGTCCTTTTATCCTACATTTTATTTCATTGAAGTATAGTTGATTTACAACGTTGTGTTAGTTTCAGGTGTACAGCAAAGTGATTCGTGCATATATATATATTTATATTTCAGATTCTTTTCCCTTTATAGGTTATTACAAAATATTTAGTATAATTCCCTGTACTATATAGTAGGCCCTTGTTGGTTATCTATTTTATATATAGTAGTGTATATATGTATTTTTACTTTTATCCTATTTTTGGACTTGTTTTTGCAAATCTCATTGGAATCCATCTCCCAGCCATTAATTTCTTCTGGTCCTTCTCTGATTCTCAGTATCCTGATCCCCTCCGTAATCCCCCACTTCCCTACCTGTCTCCCACCTACATACATTTCTACTTCTTCCAATAACATCATCCTGATTTTGCCTTAGTGAACAACTTCTGCACCCTCAGTCTTGTTGAGCCAATGTGACTTGGAAAAGCCTAACCCCTTACCCATTGAAGGTTGGGCATGTGAGTCAGGCCTGGACAAGGAGGGTATTCCATTTCCTAGATCATTACCTAGTGAGTGAGTGGTTCAAGGATGAGTAGGTGACCTGGATTTAAAGGAGGCTTTATCATGGGAATTATTGAGAAAGAGGCACTACCTCATTGGAGTCACTTGGTTGGTAGAATATGACCTTGGAGGTGCTGTTGGCAATGTGTCACTTCATATGAAAAATTAACTCACACACAAAAACAGAGCTGGGAGATGATGAAACAGCTTCTTCTGAAATCATTGTTTGAGCATATGGATACAATGTGTCTGAAGCTAGACAGGCCTCTACCTTTCCTGTTACATGTATCCATAAACTCCCTTTGGTGGTTTCTGTTATTACAATAACAGATTCTGTACTTGCAGTTTCCTGGCATGTGAGTTACCTTACCTTTAAGCTCCTGTGCTTTCCCTCCTCCACTTTCTGTACTTATTGACCACCTTATACCCAATTTATGATCTAGGTATTTGATTCTCCAAAAGAAAAACTAAATGCTGCCACGGCTGTAATGTCATCACAGCCGTAACCTCCTCATTAGATTCAGAATAATGTAAAAACTTCATGATTTAACTCCATCCTCAACTCATATTGTTACCAAACTGGGTTCGTGGACTCTTTAGTTAATAAAAACTGATAAGAGGCCAGAGGAGGAATTCAGCCAAGGCTTTACTGGGACTCTTGTTGTAGCACAAGGGAGCGAGAACAAGTAACAGTTGCCCTTGCTGCTTGCCCCTGCGGTGGGGAGTGGGGGGCCCTAGCTGGCGAGCTGCTTCCCTAGAGGAGGTGAGGGTGGGAGCAGATCGGTGGGTTGGGCCAGAGGGGTGGCTTAGGTGGGCTGCCCACCATTATGTGGTGTTGTGTGCAGAGATCATGCATCCTACCCTGCTTTTGCTCCTGGCACCTCAGAAGAAGCAGTTTGGGTTTGGCCTTTTTGTATCTTATTGTTCATAATTTGTCCAACTACTTAGGCGGGCAGTTATTTTTAGTCCCTTGTAGTTTCTTTGTATTCTGTTGCTTGAGGAGATGTTTGTCCAGGTGCAAGCACTGCAGTGAAGGGTCCCAGATCCTAGGTCCCAGCCTGCCTCAATATCACTGCCCCCATTGCTCAAAAACCCTCCAGCCCACCTGGAAATTTTTCACAAGCTCTTCCTTCATCTAAATTGTTATTGTTATTATTTAATGAGCTATTCATTGTTATTATTTAATGAGAAATGCACATCCTCTTTTTCTCCAGATGCATAACTTCTAGTCGCCCTTCAGACTGCAGCTTAAATGCCATTTTGAGCAAGACTGTCTATAACCACCTCCCCTAAAAGTCGTTCTTCCTGTTACTGTATATCATTGCATCCTATTCTTTTCCTTCATTGCATTTTTCACAGATTTCAACTGTGGATTTATCTTTGTTCATTTAATGTCATTCCAAGATAACTAAAACTAGGTGTGTTTTGTTGAATACTAATAATAGGTACTCAAAAATAGTATGTTGAACAGGTTATAGAAGTTTGGTATCTAGGTTTTTGTTTTTTGTTTTTTTAAATGAGGGTAATCTTATACAACTCAGTTAAAAGGAGAGAAGAAACACATTATATTTAAATTAGCTTTTAAACAAAAATAACAAATTACTATTGAAATTTACTGTTTTCTGGCAAGTTAGCCTAAGGCTGGTTAACATATAAATAAACTTTAACTGCAGCATGCTAATCCATACATTTTAACTCTAGCAAAATTATTAGAGATGATATTAGTCCATTTAGTTATGCAGTTATCAAAATTTTGCTACAGATATCTGTATGGTTAATGTTCTGTGGTTTCGGCTATTTGTACATTCTCCATATTCACCCCAAGATTATTCATGCCTGCTTTGGATAATAACCGAGATGACCTATACCAATGCAGACTAGCAGTTGACAGGAGAACTGACTAATGCATTGTTCCTTTCTCTCTCTCAAAGAGATGCTACAAATATTCTCTATTAAAGTCATCCTCATTTTATATTGTATAAAATGATCTCATTCAGGTATACTCTTTGTTTTCTGTCCTCCAACTTTTGCTCAGTTATATAAATTCAGTTATTTGCTTATGTTTTAAAAAATAAATTGTAAGCCAATAAAAGACTGGAATCACAATTAATAAATTTCTTTAAAATAATTAAATATTTTTCAATAATTAAAATTTTCACTTTAAAGTGAAATTATACATGGGCCAAAAAAAAAAAAGCAGAAAACAAAACAAAAAAACCCAAAACAAGTTCTATTGATTTTTAATGTATATGGAGGGTCTAGAACCTCACCTTACTTCCTTCAAGGACAAGAATTCAAGGAAAATTGAAATTTTTCATTACATATTTTATTTTTATGTTTATTATTTGTATCACAAAGTATTTTATTTCACTATTTTTTAATATTACTTCTGTATTTCACTTACATAGAATATAGGTTAGTTTTTTTTAATTTTTCTTCATTAAGTTTATTCCCTAGTATTAATAGGTCTTGTATGCTAGTCTAGACAGAGTTTTCTACAGGAAACTACATTCTAAATATCAAGCAATTAATTTTTTAGTCTTTTGGAATGCAGACTTTTTAATTTGAGAATCTGGGGAATTTTGAGAATTATGGGTAAATAATACAATCCAATTATAAATAACCATAAAGGAGCTTAAGATAAATCCAAAGATCCAGGGATTAAGGATATATAATGGATTATTAAGGAAAGAGATTTAAATAACACCAACTTTGTGAGATGTTAATTTATCAACCATGTTCATTTAACTTTAGGAAAATATTTAGTACAATACTGAAAGAGGAGATGTAAGAGTAGGCATGAATGTATTTGAAGATAGGACTTTGCAATAGTTTTCTGAAAGGTGCTTAGAAAAAAAAGCAAAGTTATGTTTCAGTAATGGGTACTAAAATGCAAAACATGATATTGGATATCTATCAATATAATGATATTATTTTATTTCCTTTTTAATCTTTTTGTTGTAGTAAATTACATTAGAGATTTCCTGACATCAACTAATCTTTGAAGTCGTAAGACTGCTTTATGAGGTGTTTTCCCCTTGATACAGTGTTAGGCTTTATTTACTAATACTTTATTTTGAATCTTGTATCTTTACTCATATGTGAAAATGTTCTACTTTTTTTTGCATTATTTCTGTTGCTTTGGTGACAGTGTTTTACTCAATTTATAAAATTAGTTGGAAGATTTGGAAAATTTGAAATAAGAATTATATCTTCCTTGAAGGGCTGGTGAAATTTACAGTCTTCGTGTTGCACTTAATTGATTTTTAACTGTGTTTCCCCCAACCTGTAACTTCCCTCAGCTTAGAGACCAGGTCCTGCACCTCTGTACATTTAATACTTAGTGTAGACTTTGCCACATAGCAGATATTCTGTGAACTTATGTTCAGTGGATTAACAAAGTAATGCAGTTGGAGAATTCTTTGGATCTGACCAAGCACAAATAATGAAAGGAAAAGCTTTCTTTAAACACTTCTCCAAACTCTGTGTAAATTTTCTCCCAAACAATAAATGATCCCTCCACTTTAAGATAAAATCAACATACAGAAAAGATTTCTCTTATAACAGTATTGTTAGCTGAATGCCATTCCTTCAACTCCTGTGGAATTTTTTTGTTTCTATTTCAGCTAATTTACATGTTTTATTATTCCTATTCTGCAAAATAATTCTCCTGTGTAATTTAGAGAGAAGGGAAGCCTTGTCTATTCAACAGCAAGTTAGCCCACAATACCCTACAGGCAGTCAACCCATGTCAACTCAAGTTCAGTCATCATAGCAATGCAACAAAAATATTAGCCTGCTGAAAATAATGAGGACTTAGGGAACTTAACAGTATTTCATGCCAAAGATTTAACAAAAAGAGGTTATAATGTACCATATTAACAGCAATATTCTGTTCAATGTTCAAATTCTGTGCTTTACTGAACAACTCTTCAATTTGACTTTCATTCATTCTCACAAGTCTTGAATATCACAGAATATTCAAGTCTTGAACATTACAGCCATATAGTAAACATTAAAATGTTAATTTTGTCTTTTAAGAAATGATAGACTTTAAGAGGAAACATTAAGGTAGAAAAGACAACCAAATATTGCACATATGAAAGGTGTAAAATTTTTCAAAGGCCTGAAAATTTCTACCTATGTTCTGCTCTTTCAAAAACAAAGGAACTGAAAAAGAATGGGACTGTAATGAATGCACATACTTTTGTTACTCGCGTTTTTTAAATTAAACCTCAATGTTTTTATTTTTCTTCTATTATTAACAATTGAGATTTTCAGTGTACCCTTAAAAATAAAAGCATGAGAAAAGTACTTAATATTCGAAACATCTCCCTACTATATTCTACTATGCATTTTTCTTCTCTCTATTAAATGTACTGAGCTTTTCTTCCTTATAGACTGCTTAAGCTTTTTCATGGAATAGACTATGTCTCTTTTATCTTTATGTCCTTTAATATGCCTGGCATAATGTCACTCATGAAGTAAAACATTCTCTAAATATATTTAAACTTTCTTTTTAAAGATTATCAAAAATATAACAATGTAAAACAATGAGTTTAAGAGACCAAATTAAATGGAAAGTTTAAAAGATATGTTGGAACCTAACAAACCACATAGGAAACACGATTGACTGTGCAAACTTAAAGTAATATATTACTCTCCCTATAATGTAAATGTTCCTCACTGGCTTTGTCACGCAAGGCCAAATATCTCATTTGTCATTATCCAGCACCTTTCCTCCAAGCACTTAAATGTTCCTACAGATTTTTTTTCCTGAGTCAGAAGTTCTTGCAATTGGAATTACTAATTAGAAAACCAAAGGTAGTTCAAAGTTTAAGTCTGCATAGTTTTTCTAAATGCAGGAATTTTTCATGAGATGCTAAACTTAAAAAAATCCTTGAAAAAAATTATAAATTATTTTAGAATGACAGGCAGATTTTTACGCAAACAGACACAGATAGAAGTTTCAGAACTTTACAAAACCTTTAAACAGACATTTTCCTCCCAATCTTTTCTTTGTTGATTAAGAGCCATTTTAGAAAGATTGAAGTCAAGGGAATTATTCACATATATACTTAGTACTATTGAAACATTAGGTTGACAGTCTTTCTCACTGTATTTTTCCACATTATAAAGTGCCCCAAGCGTAGTAATAATTTCCTCCCTTGGAATATATAAATTGCCTTATATAAGCTCTGACTATATTGTTGCTGAGTTGGGCTTTAGGATTTTCTCTTGGGGCATTATAATAAGGTATGCACCCATATTTGTCTTAAAAATCATTGTCCAATCACATAAGTCTCCAATATGACAAATTCCATTATTTTATGGCTCTTTTGTCTAACCCTAACAAAAATTTTAAAGCATCATTTTAGCTTCTTTCTGCACAGAAGTAAATAATTGTTTCAGTAAAACACAATCCTTGTAGGTAAAAGTATCGTGCCAAATGGAATGAACCATGTTTCTGCAAATATTTTTTAAACTCTCTATAGCTTATTTCCAGGGTTGTGTCAGTTAATTTATTGAAAGACTATTACATGTCAGGGTAGGGACTGGCAATAAACCAAGTGGTGAATATCTAATTGGGTGTTGAAAGAACTAAGAGACAAATGTTTTGTTGAGGAAGAGAGTAGGAGAGTAGGAGAGAGAATTAGATGCAGAGGCCCAGGATGTACATTACTACTCAGGATATTCAATTACTCACTACTTTCTCTTACCAGCAGGAATAAATTTCCAGCTGGATCAAAGCTACGTAGTAAAACCAACTTGCCAAAAATAGGTTTAGCAATACAAGTATAGGTAGCACAGTTGTGTGAATAGCATCATTATGATCTTTTCCCTTTTCCTTACTCACATTTAGGAAACTATCAAATTACATTCTGGCATGCACATGATAATGGGAGAATGGGGTGGCCAAAGAACATAGCATTCATTACTGAATTTGAACAGTATGATAAAATCTTATACACATTAATAAGTCCCAGAGCAGCAAATGGCCCAATATTGAAAATGAAACTTTAGTTGTAAAGCATTATCATGCCAGAGAGCTTTGTTAATATGAGATTTTAAGAATCTTTAAATAGCTGATATTTAAAGAAATAACAGCATTATAATTGAGAAATACTTAATTCAGTTATGTGTGTACTCTCCTGACTAATGAATTACTTTTTGAGAGAGAACCATAGTACATTTCGATGATAAAATAAAATTAATTAACTCAGTGCCACAGTACACAGAAATTTCAAACACAAAAAGCACAATGTTACCTGAGCATGAACCAGAAACTTAGTTTTCCAGACATAGACCTAGATGATAACTGTAATTCATGTCATTTTTGACATTTCATGGAACATTTGGTCATTATGACATTTATGATGCAATGAAATAGGCCATAAAGTGCTGTAAATTGTTGGGAACAAAAGACATTCATATTTGTGATGGGCATTTTAGGTTCAATCAAGATGTTAGTAGGTGAAATCAAAACTCAGTTTAGAGTTTAATGTTAAAGTTTTAAGTTTAGGTTTTTCTTTTTCCTTCCTCCTTCCCCAAATCTCCTCAGTCATTCTTTTCTCTCTCTCGCTCTCTCTCTCTTTTCTATTAAATCAGATAAATAGTACAGAAAAGCTTTAAGTTGAAAAAAGATTTTTTTCATATTTTCTATGTTAGTATTTCTAGAGAGTGAAAAAATTCTATGTGTTAGCATATATGAATGAGAATAGCAAATCTAGAAATTGCAAAATACATGATTGTTGGTTCATTTGTTTATATCTCATGCTTGGGGAAAATGTGGAACATGAAGAATTTCTAAGAGTAAATGACTGTGTTTTTCCTATATCTGGTAACATTATTTCTTGAAAACTTTTTTTAGCACTTACTGTAAAAGTTTTTAAAATGTGAGGATTTACCTTGTTGAATTATGCATGAAATTAATACAAATTATTTTCTGAGAAATAGATTTTAAATGCATATATATTCATTTTAGGAAAAGAAAAACAAATGTATGCCAGAGAACATTTTACTAACAAAGTTTGTCTATTCTTTTAGATCTTGTTACTTCTTTTTTAGTTAGTATTTAGACTGTCACAAGAGTAGCATTTGAATATTAAAGTTTGATAGGTTCCAAAAATGTAATCAGCTCAATGTTCAATGAACGTATAAGTATGCAGCTGCAATAATATATGAAGACAAGTAAGAGTATTGCTATTAATACCAAGAATACAACATTCCAGACTTGCAATTTTGTGGTTGGTCCACAAATAAAAGGTTAATTCCCTCACCAAATACATATAAACTACCCTGCTATCCAATTATTATCTAATTTTCTAACTTACCTTTTACCATTGTGGTGAGAGTTATTTGATATACTTTGAGTAGTAAAAAGAAAAATGTATAGACATGTTCCTTTTAAAAACAATTTTCCATTGTTATTTTGTATGATTTACAGTAGAAGAATATAGTGGTTCATAAACTCAGGAACTTGAAAATACTATTTTTTTTAAAAAGTTATTATAATAGTAGAATTACTCTTACTGCTCAATGTATTTTAGTGTTTAACTTCACTTAGCAAAATGCATTTGAGATCTATCCATATTATTGCATGAATCAATATTTTATTCCTTTTATTGCCAAGTAAAATTCCATTGTATTGATGTATCAAAGTTTATTCAACAATTGAAATACAAATGTTTGATTTCAGTTTTTGATGATTAACATAAGGCTGATATCCATTCAGAAACAGATTTTTGTATAATTATACATTTTCATTTCTCTAGGCCAAACACCTAGGAGGAGGATCATTGGATCATATGTCAAGTGTATATTTAACTTTACAAGAAGCTGCGAAACTGTTTTCCAAAGCAGTTGTACAATATCATTTTACATTCCTACCAGCAAAATGTGAGAGTTCCAGTTGCTCCACATCCTCACCAGCACTTGGTATCGTAAGTGTTTTTTGTTTGTTTTTCATTTTAGCAATGTTAATAAGTATATGCCTGTATCTCATGTGGCCTTAAGTTACATTTCTCTAATAATTTTGTTGAGTATCTTTTCCTATGCTTTCGTGTTATCAAAGTATCTTCTTTGGTGCGGTGTCTGTTCAGATCCTTTTCTCATTTTTCATATTGGGTTTTCTTTCATTGTTTGACTTTTAGAAAATTTTATGCATTCTAGGTACAAATCCTTTGTCAGAAATGTGATTTATCAGTATTTTCTCTAGCTCTGTGGTTGATCTCTTCATTCTCTCAACAGTTCTTTCACAGAACAAAAGTTTTTAATTTTGATGAAGTCTAATTTAGCAATTTTTCTTTTATATATCATGTTCCTGGTGCCTTATGTAAAAACTCTGACTAATCCAAGTCTTCAAATCAGGTAATGTGAGTATTCCAAATTTGTTCTGAAGGGGAAAGAACATGGAGGATCACATTCAATCTTCTATGGGCCACCTTTCGAAGTAGCACACTTTATATCATTGTCAAAATTCAGTCACTTGGCCACACCTAACTGCAAGGTATGCTAGTAAATGTAGGTTAGCTCTATGCAAGGGAGGAAGAAAAAACAAGTTTGGTAAACAGCCAGCCAGGTCCTGCAACAGAGATTAGTAAGTGTTTTATTTTGAGCAGCAAGCATAAACTAATTTTACTTTAACTATATCTTTCTAAGCTCATCTTTCATTTTCCTTGGGAAAACTTTACTAAACAGCAATATTTTCCTAAGTCTTATAATTTCTCCTATTTCTCCTGCTTTGTTCCTACTGCTCAAAAATCTTACTGATTGCTTATAGATTATCTCAGATGCCACCTACTAAATGAGATATTTCTGGATTCTTAATGATATGTATGATCTCTCCTTTCTCTGGATTTTCACAATACTTTATTTATATTAATAGTGTTGTGTTTATAAATTTTATTTTCTTCATTATTATTATTATTATTTTATTTATTTATTTTTTTTGTGGTATGCGGGCCTCTCACTGTGTGGCCTCTCCCCTTGCGGAGCACAGGCTCCAGACGCGCAGGCTCAGCGGCCATGGCTCACGGGCCCAGTCGCTCCGCGGCATGTGGGATCTTCCCGGACTGGGGCACGAACCCGTGTCCCCTGCATCGGCAGGGGGACTCTCAACCACTGCGCCACCAGGGAAGCCCTCTTCATAATTATTTATATACTCTCAGTACCTCTACTAGGTTTATAATTCTTGAAGAGAATGACTATAGCTTGTAAATATGTTCTATTCATTCCTATATTCCTAACGCAAGAACTCAGTAAACATGTGCTTTACTGTTGATGGTTCAGCCAAATGGCCCTAACATTCTTAGTGAATTAAATTGAAGTCATCATAAGGCCAAAGCTCAAATGAAAGAGTATAAGAATTCATATGGCATTTTGTCACTGTGAAATGCTTCTATAATGCTTCTATCTTGTTCTATAAGGAACAAGAAGAAAAGAGCAAAATAAGATTGACAGCCCTGAGCCTGAGGTGATTTGAAATATTCTTTGGCCTACATAAGTCAAATGAATGTCAGGCTAATAACATAGAGAGAAGCATTTTCTGGCTGCAAACCTCATTAATTAAATTAAGAAGTGCAATTCCATTAGTTAATTTGGTCTACAATATTTTAAGAGAACCACTGGGCATTCTCAGCATTTTCTATCTCGTTTCTGTTGTAGACAGTCCCTCTCTACTTTGATTTTCTCCCAGTGCCATTGTAGGCCATGAATTTTATTTCTGTTATAGGCAGATATGGTATTTAAACAATGTTAGAAATAGCCAATACAGGTATATCTGTTTCATCAATATTACATTTATTCTTTTCTTTTTAAGAAAAATTAGTATATTTGTTAAATGTATTGTGAGATAATAGAAAAAAAAAAAATATATATATATATATTAGCCTCTGCCCCCAGTTCCTGACACAGGTCTCCTGAAACCCTTGTAATTTCCTAGGTGATAGGCGTGTCTTTTGTTCTAATGAGGCAACTCTGGATGGGCTCCTGGATGAGATCTGGTCACCAGAAAGACCAAGCCATGATTAGAAGCTCCCCACTCCACATTCTCCTGAGAGGGCACAAGGGCTGGAAATAGAATTAATGGTTGATCATGCCTACATGAGGAAGCCTCCATAAAATCTTAAAAGTATGTGTTAAGAGAGCTTCCAGGTTGGTGAACATACAAGAGGGTAACACACCACAACTCCACAGGGACAGAGAAGCTCCTGCACCCAGAACCCTCCCAGACTTTACCCTATACATCTCTTCATCTCACTGTTTATCTGAATCATTTATCTTACCCTTTAATATACTGGTTAACGTAAGTGTTTTCCTGAGTTCTGTGAGCCACTCTAGCAAGTTAATCAAACCTGAGGAGGAGGTCATTGGAACCTCCAATCTATAGCAGGTTTGTCAGAAGTATAGGTGATAAGCTGAGCTTGAGGGTGGGAGCAGTCTTGCGGAACTGAGCCTTAACCTGTGGGATCTGTCACTATCTCCAGGTAGATAGTGTTAAAATTGAGTTAAATTGTAGGACACCCAGCTTGTGTTGTGGAAACTTGCTTCAGGTTGTGAGGAAAACCCCACACACAGTTGGTGACCAGAGGTGTCAAAAGTGAAGTGTTTTTGTGAATAGTAAAGAGACTCACAGAGAAGAAAAACATAGTAACGAAGAACTGGGTTTTTCCCTAC
>NW_006790551.1:1198280-1202613 GCF_000442215.2 Lipotes vexillifer
CCCTACACAGGAAGGAAATAAGGACGTTTGTATCTCTCTAAATGTTATCATTGTTGAACAATAACCAGTGTCAAGGCTGCAAAGAACTTTATTTGGATTCTTAGGAATTGCAATTCCAGAGACACAGATTTGGGTAAAACCAAAAGAGTGTTCTGGGGAAGAGAAAGTGTCAGGGGATTATAAAGATAAAAGTCACACAATTGTTAAAGTTGTTTAGCAAGAATTGTGGCTGACTGTGATGCAGGAAAGTAAATATTTGTCCTTAAGGAATAGGCTGTCACGAGTTATTTTAGGGTAAGTGTCCAATAAGTATCTTAAGTTTCTGGCAGATGGTCTGTATGCCTGGTTAAGACAATAAGTGGTCAAAAGTTTAAATTCCATCTGGGCTGAGACATACTTAAGTCACACTTCCTCAGTGGCCTCCCAGCTCCATTTTACAGAGCATTCTTAACAATACCTACTCCATTATGACTTTCTCTTCACATCACCCAGCTTCTAAAACCAGAAATCTAAAGTCATTCTCCTTTCTGTATCACTCAAGTTTTAAATTAGTCAACAAGTCCAGGTGATTGTATCTCCTAGAGATTTGTCATTCTCTCTACGGAAACATCACTGCTCCAGTCAGATCTTTGTTACCTAGGTTACTACAGTAACTTCATAACATGGCTTTTCTCCCTCTAATCAGTTAGTGACGCTGCACCCATTGTTAGTGAATGTCATCACCTCATTCTCCTTACAATTTCTTCAGAAAATTGCCTTTCAGGGTAAAATTCCAATTTTTTAGTAAGGATGTCCTTCAAAATTTTCCCTGGGCCTAATTAACCATGGAAGTATTTGTTTGTTTTTAACTTGGATCTATAGATAATTTCAGAAAAGCAACAAATGTTATATTTATGCTCAGTTTTCTTCTGAGAACACTATAATTGTTTTTCATCAACTGTTTAAATTGGTTTATGGCCTCCCTCAAATTTAAGGTCTGCTGTTCTACAATTTCATTTCTCACTTGCCTCCATAGTTTTATAACTTAACATATTTTCCCATATTGTTAAGCTTCTAGGTATGCCTTTCCCTTAACCCTTTATTTTAAACACACTTCCTCTATGTTAACAAACAAACAAAGCTATAGAAAAATGACTTCCTAACTACTATAAAATCTTCAACATGCATTTCAGGCACATATTGCTTCTTTTCAACTCTTATCACCACTACAAAAGATTTAACAACTCCTCCTCTGAGCTACTGTTGTATTTTTTATACACCATATGGTAGACTGTTTGTAAAGTAGCTCCCAATGATGCCTGAGTTCTAGTATGCATGCCTGTATGTAATCCCTTCCCTTTGAATGTGACCTGAATTACTTCTAATGAATAGTACATAGGCATAGGGATGAAATGTCACACCCAAGTTTAGGTTACAAAAAGACTCTAGCTTCCATCTTGTTAGACCTCTCTTGCTCTCTCACTTGCTCACTCTAATGAAGAAAGTGGCCATGTTGTGAGATACTCCATGGAGAGGCTCAGGTAGCAAAGAACTAAGGCAACCCTCTGGCCAACACCTCAATTCCCTCTGTCCAAAAACAGGAGAGGAACTGAATCCTGCTAATGACCACATGAGTGAGTCTGGAGGTGGTTTCACCTCCAGTAGAGCCTTGAGATGACTGTGTTTCCAGCTGATGCTTGATTGCATGTGAGGGACCAGCGTTAGAGGACTCAACAAAGCCATTTCCAGATTCCTGACCCATAGAATCTTTGAGATAATAAATATTGCTTTAAGCCACTAAGTTTCAAGGTAATTTATTACTCAACAATAGATCATTAATACACACCATTTCTATTTTATTTGCTTGTCAAGGGGAATGTGGATTAAAGGAAAGAAGTTTTGGAACTAAATTAGACAGTTCAAATTCTACTTCTACCATACTATTAACAGAATGCATTTAGACAAGTTACAATATATTTTCTTATTGATTAAATTTGATACATATGCATGGTTATTGTGAGATCTTTACCCCAATAATAATAGATGCTCAATATTATTGTTATTATATTATTTGTCTATAGGAGTGACTGTTCTGCTTATGTATATGATTCTTAAAGACAGGGAAGATGTCTTCATCCACTTTTGTATAACAGCATTTGTCATATAGTATTCAATAATAAATGTTTAATTTAAAGTAATTAAGTAGTAGAAAATATGTATTATACTTAACCTACTCTTAAAAGCAAATATTAAGAAATATAGGGTGTTTTGCAGTCTTAATTATTTAATGGGCATTGAAGAAGCAAAACTTGGACTCTATTTCTTTATACAAAAATTTAACATTTTTATTTTACAAAGCAGCTATTTTTCCTTCATCTTCAAGCAGCCATACTTTCTATGTTGGTTTTAATGTCAAAATATGTTCATTATTAATTTCTTAATGTGACTCCAATAAGTAGTGAAAACAAAACCTTCAAAGTGTGTCCATGAAAGTAAAGCCGAAGTATCACTGATGAAATGAAACTCTGTAATTTTTTTAATCCTTCTCTCCCTTAGAGTTCACCACTTGTTCAAATAAAATAAACAATATTGTGGAGCACACTAGTTTGTAATTCCCCAATAATAAATTTTTTATTGTTTCTGAATTTAAGGCAGATTTTCACATAAAAACTCTGAATATTTTTGGACTACTTTACTACCTCCTTTCCATATCTCATCTCATCACATTTTAAAGGGAGAACTCTCACCCCCACCTGTGTTTATTCTTGAGTAACAAATCTTCTCCATGCAGATACACTTTGTCACAACCTCCTTTAGATTTTAAGTATTCTGTGAGCAAGTCATATTCACCTGCATTTTGCTCTAGATTCTAACTCCTATAGACTAATCAGGAAATCACTGAAGAGTTCTCTGATATGAACATTTACTTCCTCAATACTGAATCATTCATGTCATCATAAAAACATGGTGCTATATTTCTCTTCCTTAAAAGATGGCTCTCAACCACATTATACTGTCCCCTCCAACTACCATTTCATTGATTGCCTCCCTTTTACCATGATACACATCAAAAGAGCTTTCTATATTAATTTTCTCCAGTCTGTTTCCTCTAACTTTCTCTTGTAAAACACTTCAATAAGATGTTCACCCTAAATCTCCACAGAAATGACTTGCTCCAAAACCAGTGACCTTTATGGTGCTAATCCAATACTCAATTCTCAACCCTAGTTTTATTTGAAGTATCACAGTCAGTTAAAAATTGGACATGGTAGATCAAACTCCATGCCTGCTCCTTCCTCCCTGAGATATTTTCTTCATTTGAATTTCTGGATTCAACCATCTCCCAGTATCTGTCCCACATCATTAGCTGCCCCATCCCAATCTACGTTTTGCTTCCCTCTCATCTTCCAAATATATTAATCTAGGAATTTCCCAGAGCTCAAACTTTGGACATCATTTCCTATATATCTATAATGCTCAATAGAAATATGTGCTACAAATATGAGAGGCAAAAGAAACAGGTGAAATTAATCTTAGTAATATATTTACTTGAATGGCTCTAGATATTACTTTAATATTTAAGTATATATAAATGTTAGTAAACTATTTTACATTCTTTTTGGCATACTCAGTCTTTGAAATCTGGTGTATTTTTTACACTTAACAGCACTCTCAATTGAGGATAGCTGTATTTCAGGTGCCCAGTAGACACATTTGGCTGTGGCTATCATATTAGACAGTACAGGTTTATATCTCCACTCCCTTGATGTTTCCCTCCTGTTTCATGTTGTTGAATAACATCTATATGATCATGACTCCCAATTTATATTACAAGGCCAGATCTCCTCTCTGAAATTTACTTGATGTTTCCACTTGAATGCCTACTACTTGTCTCAGACTTAACACATCCAAAATCAAACTCCTGATCTTCTCCACACGCACACAGAAAGCCTCACCCTCCATTCTTCTCCATCTCAGTTAATAGCAAATGCTATGATTCCAATCGTAGAGTCCAAAAAACTTGAGTCATTCTTGATTTGATTTTGCTTTCACAGTCCACGTTCAATCTCATTGGCTTTACCATCAAAATATTTCCAGAATCTGAACATTTCTCAGCAACCCAAGATCAAACACTATAATTTCTTGCTTGTGTTAATGTTCTAGCTTCCTAACTAATCTCCCTGTCTCTCCCTTGCCTACTTTCCAACATAACAACCAGGGTGATCCTGTTTAAATTTATCAGGCAATCTCATTCTGCTACTCAAAACCTTGCAATGATATACTATGTCACTTATGCTAAAATGACTTAGACCTAGATATCCATTATTTCTTAAATCGCCTGTTGCTCTTTCCC
>NW_006790551.1:1202623-1235743 GCF_000442215.2 Lipotes vexillifer
CTTTCCCTTGCTTTTTCAAATTCAGGCAAATGAGCACCTTGTTGCACTAATCAAAAATACAATTTTCTCTTTGCTTTGCCTAGAAAGTTCATTTCCCATATACTCATGTTGCTGGCTTTCTCCTTTAAGTCTTTACCCATATGCCTTCTCTGATTACCTGTTTAAAAATTGCTACCCCTCCCACTAGCTTTTTCTATCCTCCTTCTTTGCTTTATTTTTTTCCATAAAACTCCTCTCTATCTAGCTTACTATATATATTTCCTTAATTATTTTTTATTATCTATATTTTCTACTAGATTGAAAGCTCCATGAGCATATTTATGCCTCTCTTGTATACCACTAGATACCCATCACTGAAAAGAATTCCTAGTATATACCAAGGTACCCAGAAAATGTCTGTTAAATAAATGTATGAATTAATTAATTAGGAGTAGAAAAAAAGACCTCTTTCATTATCTTAGTATTTTCAGAACAACTAAGTAATTGGAATAACAGTTAATGCTAGTTACTGCTTCTCACTGCCAAACCTATTACTATTATATAATATCTGCATGTAACTGACATTCATAATTATGAACAGGTAATAATTACATACCAAAGAAAAATGATATCACTCAATCAATCCTTCTGTTTCTTTTGTATAGGCTGAAAAATAGCTTTGAAACGTGGGCCTTGATTTATACAGCAAAAGTTAATGACTCTATCAAGAGTTATCAATGTGTATCTATTAAGTACTATCTCTAATAGAAGTTAGAGTCACATAGCTCCTCATACTGCATTTACTGATGCCTGGAGTATAAAGGAATTTGTATGTGTCCCAAAGTCCCTTTTAATTTTTTTCCCATTTTCCTTATTTTCATTTTCATATGAGTTCTACTAATTTATTCTGGTCCTGAACAAAGTTCCTTTTGGTCCTTGTACTCAGACTATATTCTAGAAGCTATGGAAATATATGGAGCATGTGTAATCACAGAGTGAAACTACCAAGTATCATTTGGGGGAAAACATGCACTGATTTTATCTAATACACTGTGGGTTTCTGAGTTCCCTCCTGAGCCTAACATGATTAAAAAAATAAGTCTTCTGGTTCTTCTATGTTGTATTTGAGATTGAGAGGTAATATGGTATAGGGAATAAGAGCACAGGCTCTGCAGATAACATGCCTGGATTCAAGTCCTGACTCTTGCCCTTATTAGATGTGTGACTTAGCACAAGTTACATAACCTCTCAGTGTCTCATTTTCCTCATACACAAAATAATACTAGTAATATCTTCTATATAGCTTTGTGATATAACGTGATAATTACATTAATACATGCAAATTACTTGAAATATTGCCTAGAGTACGTATAATACCTGTTCACTAGATGCTAGCTATTATGAAAACTGTAAATATTTTTTACATAAAAGAAGCAGTATATACATACAGTCTGCTGAAAAAACCAGAATATTCTCTGGAATACTAGTCAATAAATTGACATAATCCAGGCTATAAAAGGAAAGGAAGATTTAAAAATATATTATGAGATTTTTCTCTTATTAAGGAACTCTTTTGGAGTAGCACTGACAGTATTATGCACTAGGGCACACAAATTAGATTCAAACTCCCTACTATACAAATTAAATAGTATTCATCCATTTATTTAATCATGCAATTTATGCTTAAACAATTATTTACTGAGGGACTACCATGCCAGGTTCTAGAGAGATAATAACCAAAATATGGATCCTACATACAATGTGTTTATAGTCCCAGAAGACATAGATAAATTAAAAAAATAAACACTTTAAAAAGCAAATACTAGGGACTTCCCTCATGGTGCAGTGGTTAAGAATACGCCTGCCAAGGCAGGGGACACAGGTTTGATCCCTGGTCCAGGAAGATCCCATATGCCACAGGGCAACTAACCCATGCACCACAACTACTGAGCCTGCACTATAGAGCCTGTGAGCCACAACTACTGAGCCCACATGCTGCAACTACTGTGCCTAGAGCCCATGCTCCACAACAAGAGAAGCCACTGCAATGAGAAGTCCGCACACCACAACAAAGAGTAGCCCCCGCTCACCACAACTAGAGAAAGCCCGCGTGCAGCAACAAAGACCCAATGCAGCCAAAAATTAAGCAAATACTAAAATTGAAATAAATATAAGATCTTCCTCGCCAAACAAAATTGTAGGGACCCAGCCCACCCAACAGTAAGCTGGCAGCAGCCCCATACCCCTCTGGGCCATGTAACCAATCACACAAGAAGCCTGTTCCACCCTCCAGCAGACCTGAGAGCCACTACATAAGGCATGGCCTCAAAAAAAAAAAAAAAAAAAACAGGCTGGGGGCCAGCCCCACCTACCATCATGCTGACAGTAGTCAGCCCTGCCACACCAGAAGAGCCCATGCAGTGGACACCCCTACCCTAGAGCATATAGCTCTGGTGACGAAAGGGGAATGCATTGCTAGGCCCCATAAGATGTATCTTACATAGGACCTTTTATCCAAGATCAGGATACATAACTAACCTACATAACACATAGAAATAAACATAGAGAATTGGGAGAAAATAAGGAGACAGAGGAACATGTTACAAAGAAGTAACAAGACATAACCTCAGAAAAAGAAATAAACAAAATGGAAATAAGCAGTTTCCCTTACAGAGTTCAAGGTAATAATCATAAAGATGCTCAAAGAACTTGGGAGAAAAATGGATGAACACAGTGAGAATTTCAATAGAGTCAGAAAATATAAAAGGGAACCAAACAGTGAAGACTACAATAAAAGAAATACTAGAAGGAATCAACAGTAGATTAGATGATGCAGAGGAACAGATCAGCGATCTGGAAGACAGAGTAGTGGAAATGAACCAAGCTGAACAGAAAAGAATTTTTAAAATGAGGGCAGTTCTCATAATGACATTCACATTCTAAGGGTCTCAGAAGGAGAATAGAGGGAGAAAGAAGCAGAGAATTTATTTGAAAAAATAATAGCTGAAAAGTTTCCCAACTTGGGGAAGGAAATAGACATCTAGGTCCAGGAAGCACAAGAGTCCTAAACAAGATGAACCCAAAGAGGTCCACAACAAGACACATTATAATTAAGAAGGTAAAAATTAAAAATAAAGAATCTTAAAAACAGCAAGAGAAAGCTGGTTACATACAAGGGAATTCCCATAAGATTATAAGCTGACTTTTCAGCAGAAACTTTGCAGGCCAGAAGGGAGAGGCATGAAATATTCACAGTGATAAAAGGAAAAAACCTACTACCAAGAATTCTCTTACTGACAGGTTATCATTCAGACTTGAACGAGAGGTAGAGTTTTACAGACAAGTGAGAGCTAAAAGAGTTCCGCACCACTAAACCAGTTTAATAAGAAATGTTAAAGGGACTTCTCTAAGAGGAGAGAGAAGGCTACAGCTAGAAATATGAAAATTATGACAAGAAAACTTCACTGGTAAAGGCAAACATGCAGTAAATGTAGTTGATCAACCACTTATAAAGCTAATAGAAAAGACAAAAGTAGTAAAATAGTCTGTATCCACAATAAGTAGTTAAAGAATACACAGAACAAAAAAGATGTAAAATATGACTTATAAAACATTAAAGTGGGGAGTAAAAGTGTAAAGATTGTTGGAATGCTTTAAAACTTAAGAGATCATCAACTTAAAATAATGATAGATAGGTTGATTCATAAATAGATAGATATAAACCTCATGGTAACCACAAAACAAAATTCTGCAATAGATACACACACACAAACATAACACTAAAGACAGTAAACAAATCACAAGGAAAAAGAACAAAAGAAGAAGACAGGAAAAAAAAAGGCCTACAAAAATAACCAGAAAATAATGAACAAAATGGCAACAAGCTTATATCTATCAAAATTACTTTAAATGGAAATGGACTAAATGCTTCAGTTACAAGACATACATTAGCTGAATGGATAATAAAACAAGACCAATATATATGCTGCCTACAAAAGACTCATTTCAGATCTAAAGACACACAGACTGAAAGTGAAAGGATGAAAAAAATGTATTTCATGCAAATGGAAACAAAGAAAGCTGGGATAGCAATACTTATATCAGACAAAATAGATGTTAAAACAAAGACTATAACAAAAGACAAAGAAGGACATTACATGATGATAAAGGGAGCAATCCAATAAGAATGTATAACAACTTTAAATATATATGCACTCAACATACATAAATACATAAACCAAAAGTTAACAAACATAAAAGGGAAATTGACAGTAATACAATAATAGTAGGAGACTCTAACAACCTATTTAAATCAATGGACAGATCATCTAGACAGAAAATCAATAAGGAAACACTGGTCTTAAATGACACATTGAACCAGGTGAACTTAATAGATATACATAGAACATTCCATCCAAAGGCAGAATACACATTCTTTTCAAATTCAAATTGGACATTCTCCAGGATAGATCACATGCTAGGTCACAAAACAAGACTTAATAAATTTTAAAAGATTGAGATGTTATCAAACATCTTTTCCAACCACAACACTATAAGACTAGAAGAAACTACAAGAGAAAAAACTGCAAAAAGCACAAACATGTGGAGGCTACATGGTATGCTACTAAACATAGAAAGAAAGAAATCAAAAACTAACTGAAGACAAATGAAAATGGAAACACAATGACCCAAAACCTGTGGGATATAGAAAATGCAGTTCAAAGAGGGAAGTTTATAGTGATACAAGCCTATATTAGGAAACAAGAAAAAATGTCAAATAAACAACCTAACCTTACACCTAAAAGAAATTAAAAAACAAGCAAGTTAGAGGGAAAGAAACAAAAAAGATCAAAGTGGAAATAAATGAAGTAGAGATTTTAAAAACAATGGAAGAGATCAGTGATACTAAGAGCTGGTCCTTTGAAAAGATGAACAAAATTAATAAGCCTTTAGGCAGACTCATCAAGAAAAAAAGAGAGGGCCCAAATTAATAAAATAAAAAATGCTAAAGGAGAAATTACAACTGACACCACAGAAATACAAAAGATCATAAGAGGTTATTATGAACAATTACACACCAATAAGATGGACAACCTAGAAGAAATGAATAAATTCCCAGTGGTAAAATCTCACAAGACTGAATCAGGAAGAAATACAAAATATGAACACATCAATTACTAGTAATGAAATTGAATCTGTGATTTTAAAAAGAAAAACACCCAAAAAACAAAAGTCCAGGACCAGATGGCCTCACAGGTTAATTCTATCAAGGATTAGAGGATAGTTAATGCCTATAGTTCTCAAATTATTCCAAAGAAATTGAAGAGAAAGGAATGCTTCCAAATTCATTCAACAAGGCCAGCATTACCCTGATACCAAAACCAGACAAGAACATCACAAAAGAAGAAAATTACAGGTCAATACTACTGAAAAACCTAGATGTAAAAATCCTCAAAAAATACTAGCAAACTAAATTCAACAATACATTAAAAGGATCATTGCTCATGATCAAGTGGGATTTATCCCAGGGATGCAATGGTGGTTCAATATCCACAAATCAACCAATGTGATGTACCACATTAACAAATTGAAGCATTAAGATGATATGATAGATAATCTCAAGAGGATGGGTAAAGAGGGACATATCTCAACATAATAAAGTTGCAGGATATGAAATTCATGTACAGAAATCTGTTGTGTTTATATACACTAATAATGAGCTATCAGAAAGAGTAATTAAGAAATTAATCCCATTCACAGTTGCATCAGAAAGAATGAAATACCTGCGAATAAATCTAAGGAAGGTAAAAGACCTGTCCCTCTTCTTTCTTTTTTGCATGGTAAAATTCTTACTCTTGTTTCACATCTCAACCCAATCTTCACTTACTCAGGCTATCTTTTCTGATATCCCTAAGTTAAATTGTGTTATTTTAGTGCAATGTCCCTAACATTCATACCACTCATCACACTTGTAACATTTTATATACTTGCATGATTATGGAACTAACGCTTGTGATTTGTGTCCAACACCAGAATTTTAGCTCCATTAGGGATGGAATTACATCTATTCTTTCTCTCTGTGGTTAACCCAGTTCCTAGCACAGTGCCTGGTATCCTATTGGTATTCAGCATTTTTAAAATGGATAAATGAAAAAACTTGGTGTTTGAAGGAGGAGGAAAGGTCAAATGTGTTAAGTTTTATGATTTGGCAGAAGGATGGATGTTAGTATAATTAAGTATTTCAGGGAATAGATAGGTTTGGTGTTGAAGACAAGGGGATAATCATGCAACACATTGTGGCTGATATACCTGTATACACCTACTATGGACTAAAATGTGTCCTTAATCCCGAAAGTGTTGGTATTTGGAGGTGAGACTTCATTGAAGTAATTAGACTTAGATTAGGTCATGAGGGTGGGACCCTCATGTTGGGATTTTTAGTGCTCTTTTAGGAGACACCAGAGAATTCATTCTCTGTCTTTGTCCCCCCCATGTGAGGACAAAGCAAGTAGGCAGCCAGCTGCAAGCCAGAGGGTCCTCACTAGAACCTAACCATGCTGGCATCCTGATCTTGGACTCTCCAGACTCCAGAACTGTGAGAAATATATTTCTGTTGTTTAAGCCACTCAGCCTATGGTATTTTGCTATGGCAATCTGAGCCGACCAATAAAACATTCAAGTGAAGTTATCTAGTAAGCAATTTGATATGTAGATCTGATGCCTAGAAGAAAGAAATAATTGAATATTTTAAATGTATATCTTCAATATATAAATTATAATCAAAACCATGGAAATGAATAATATTGCCTTGCTAGTATGTATATAGAATGAGATAAAAATAGGTTTAAACAGAACCTTGTTTCACCAATATATCAATATTAAGAGGAAGCAAAAATGAAAAGAGGTCCTGCAAAGAGGACTAAGAAAGAGAGGCTAGGGAAGAAAAGAGCTGTGAAAGCCAAGGGCATTTCTAAGAGGAAGCTCTAGTCAGTGTCAACTACTGATAGAAATAGTCACAGAAAGCCTGAAACCTGTAATTTAGGAAAATGAGAAAGTGACCTAAATAGATACCCTGTATAATTACTGAGGAATGTTGAAATCTCACTTCATATTTTTATACCAAATTCATGGTGATAACAGTCTAATTGATTATATGAATAATTTTGCACATAGGCTGAGGATCCTGGGCACAGGTACAAATATAGATACTCTATTCATCCAGGGTTTGGAGTTTTGCTAGATGTGTTTGACAAAAAGATAAGAATAAGGCAGAGAGATAGTAAAAATATTTCCAATATATAGACCACCGAATCTGGGACAGAATATTAATTTGAACAAAGACAAGAAGGGATTGATGCATCAGGAGAATTAGAGGGATGAATTGAAGTGTAGATATTGAAGGGACAGGGAAAAGCAAATAAAAAGGAAAAAAATCGGTCAGAGAATGGAAAGTTTGAATTTAATATTTCAGAAGTGAAGGGGCTTCGTGTTATAACAAGTACTAACGTATGACGGAAAGAGAGTGTGACTGTATAATCTTGTTGAAAATGAGAAAATTTAAAAAACAGAGTTTTGGGATGCACCATCTGGTTTGAATAATGTCTCCCCAAAATTCATTTCCATCTGGAGCTTATGAATGTGACCTTATTTGGAAATAAGGTCCTTGCAGATATAAAGTTAAGATGAGGCTGTGCTGGAATAGGGTAGGCCTTAAATCTAACATGATTGATTTCCTTATAATAAGAGGGAAATTCAGATATAGAGACACAGACAAACATCTTCCGCATGAAGAAGGAACAGAGATTGGAGTGATGCATCTACAAGTCAGAGTGCCAAGGACTGCTGGCAGCCAACAGGAGCTAGAAGAGGTGAGCTAGGAAGGATTCTTCCCCCAAAATTTCTGATAGAGTATGGCCCTCCCAACACCTTGACTTTTGACTTCTATCCTCCAGAACTATGAGAGAATAAATTTCTCTTGTTCTAAGCCACCCAAATTGTGGTAATTCGTTATGGCACCAGTAGGAAATTAAAACACCATCTATATAAATATAAAATTTATTTAGTAGAATGGCAGGACTGAGATGGAGAAGTAAATTATGAGTCTGACTCAAAACTAAGGACTGCAGATTATGGGCATAGATATAGACTAATGATTAGAACATAGTGGTTTACTAAAGAAACTAAGGTTGGGTAAGTTGGATGGACATATGTGGTTTTGTTTTTGTTTTAAAATATTTATTTATGTATTTAGGCTGTGGCAGATCTTAGTTGCAGTACTCGTGATCTTTGTTGTGGCATGCGGGATCTTTTTTTTTTTTTTTAGTTGTGGCATGCGCACTTTTTAGTTGTGACATGTGAACTCTCAGTTGTGGCATGTATGCGGGATCTAGTTCCCTGACCAGGGATCAAAGTCGGATTCCCTGCATTGGGAGCACAGAGTCTTACCCACTGGACCACCAGGGAAGTCCCAGACATAGGTTTTAAAACAACTAATTCCATCAATGCCTAGTTTGAGGGCCTTCAAAAATTCTTCAAGGAGTTCATTAAGGCTTGACTTTATCGTTCTAAAATAATCTTACTCCAATATATCAGGACAGTGATGACATTAATTTCCCCCCAAGTTCTCTTTACCTATTTAAAGAGAAGCAGGCTCAGATGATTGGAAGAGCTCTTCAATCTTCCAGAAAAATTCAGACTCACTAAAACTGATTTGGGAAAGGCACAATCTATGTTAGATTCAATGTGCAAATTAAATCTCATATGCCTGGTACATAAAATTTACTTTTATTTTATTTTTTCATTTTTATCTTGTCTTTTTTATTATTGAGATAACTTTTTTATAACATATGTTTAATTTTCATGTGTACGATGTTATCTTTCTACTTTTATATACACTACACATGCTCACCACCAAAAATTTAGTTTTCACAATACAGTTGAACTCCTTTACTCATTTTGCCCTCCCCTCTCCATTCCCTTTGGTAACCAACATTCTGTTCTCTGTATCTACATGTTTGTTTTTTTTTGGTTTGTTCATTTATTTTTGTTTGTTTTTCATATTCAATATATGAGTAAAATCTTACGGTATTTGTCTTTTTCAGTCTGACTTATTTCACTTAGCATATTACCCCTAAGGTATATCCATGTTGTGACAAATTGTAAGATTTCATCTTTTTTATGGCTGAGTAGTAGTATGTGTGTGTGTGTGTGTGTGTGTATATATACATATATATATATACACACACACACACACACACACTGTTCCTTATCCATTCATCTGTTGATGAACACTTAGGTTGTTTCCATATCTTGGCTATTGTAAGTAAATAATGCTACTGTGAACATTGGGGTACATATATCTTTTTGAATTAGTGTTTTCCTATTCTTTGGATAAATACCCAGAAGTGGAAGAGCTGGATAATATGGTAATGCTGTTCTTAATATTCTGAGGAACTTCCATACTGTTCTCCATAGTGGTTGCACCAATTTATATTCCCACCAATAGGATGTAAGTGTTTCCCTTTCACCACATCCTAGCCAACATTTGTTATTTGTTGTCTTTTTTAATAATAGCCATTCTGACAGTTGTGAGGTGATATCTCATTGTAGTTTTTTTTTTTTTTTTTGCCGTATGTGGGCCTCTCACTGTTGTGGCCTCCCCCATTGCGGAGCACAGGCTCCGGACGAGCAGGCCCAACGGCCACGGCTCACGGGCCCAGCCGCTCCACGGCATGTGGGATCCTCCCAGACCGGGGCACGAACCCGCATCCCCTGCATCGGCAGGCGGACTCCCAACCACTGCGCCACCAGGGAAGCCCTCATTGTAGTTTTGATTTGCATTTGTTGATCATCTTTTCATGTACCTGTTGATCACCTGTACATCTTCTTTTGAAAAATGTCTATTCGGGTCCTCTGCTCATTTTCCAGTTGGGTTGTTTGAATATTTTGCTGTTGAGTTTTATGAGTTCTTTGCATATTTTGGATATTAACCCCTTAAAGATACATGATTTGCAAATATCTTCTCTCATTTGTTAGGTTATCTTTTCATTTAAGTTTATTTAAAAAAATACCTTTTTACACAACATTGTTAATCAACTATACACCAAGATAAAATAAAAATGTAAAAAAAAGAAAATACCTTTTTAAAACTTCTGATTATAAGTACATGGTAAAGGTAAATCAGTCAGACAGTAGTAAAAGCAATGAAGAGGAAAGTGAAAATGCACTCGTAATTTCATTATAAAAGTTTTTCCATAAACAATATAGCTTAAATCTATTTCAACCTTGATACATGTATCACTTTAAATAATACAAAATATTCAGTTATATAAAGAACTATAATTTAATAGATGTTATTTTTCTAAGTATTGTTGTTATAAGCATAACTTTATATATATATATATGTATATATACACACATATGTGTGTGTGTGTGTGTGTGTGTGTGTATATATTTATTCATTCATTTATTTTTTCTTTTTACCTGACAACAAGCTTAGGGGAAAAAATTCAATGCAATAGTTATTGACTCAGTATGTTAGTCAGAATGTACTAACTACTGTAACAAACAACCTCAAAAGTCAGTGGCTTCACGCCATAAAATTTTTTCTTGGTCATGCACAAGTCTGTCATGAGTAAAGCAGATCTCCAAGTGGTGTCTTAGAGCCTGTGGCTCCTCCTCTCTCATCACTCTGCATTCCCTAGGTAGGTAAGCTCCTCTGGTGAATTCTCTGCAAAGAAGTATGGGGATCATTTGAGGATTTTTAGGAGTTAGGCTTCGAGGTATCACACATCACTTGTGTCCACATTCCACTGGCCGTAACTCAGTCACAGGGACATACCTAAATAAAAAATGTGGTCTAACTGTGTTCCCCAGAAGAAAGGGAATGTAGCTTTTGGTGAACCCATAGCAGCCTCTGACACAGTGTATCCATCTAATCCCCAAATATCATTTTGTACTTTTTCCGACTTACCCCTTTCCTAAAGAGATACATTCTGAAGTCCTATCTGGTCTTCATACAACTTGAAGTCCAGGATATTGATGTAATATGAGTGTAGTGATCTTTATTAGGTCCATGTATATCTACTCTGGTCTGATGCTCTTGAAATAGAGCTTTAGCTCCCCCTACACCCAATATACAGTAGCACAGTTGGGACAGGATGACCACAACAGAAAATCGTATTTGAAAAGGGCAGAGTGGAAGATACATAGCAGTTATTGGTATGCAGACATCTAGAAATCTCAGTGGCAGGCTATATAAAAACTCCTTATCATAGGGTAAGGGATATTCCTTGATTTGGTTTTCTCTTTGTGTGGAACTCCCTTTTTTGGGAGCAAGGGAGCAAACCTTGATTTGGTTTGCTCTTTGTGTGGAACTCCCTTGTCTAACAGTTCTACCCACTGATAAATTATTATCTTCTATATTCATATCTGAAGTGGTCTGAGGTGAGTAATGAGGAATATGCCCTTATTAGGTCTTCCCTTGTTTCATAGCCTGTTCCTCCTGGTAAAAATTGTGTTCTGAATATTATTTTATCATTTGAATGGCTGGTGGCTTTTAAGTTCAGGCTCATAGTTCCTTTGGCAATAATATTCTCTCAGAAAATTAGTAGATCTCTCTTTGCCTCCAGTGAGTTCCAGGTGCTGCTAACCACAACCAAGGTTATCTTTTAGGCAGAAATTCTGAAGGCTAATTTTTGCTTCCTCAAACCCATGCTGCTTTATCAACATAATGGCAATTATTTTGGCCAACTTAAAACAATAGATGGGAAGTCCATACATTTAACACAGAAATGATGGTCTCTTTTAAGCTTAGAAGCTTTGCAATATCTTTTGAAAGCTTTTTTCAATCTTATCTTTCACTGTTTAGTTCTAGAATATATAAGGTTTTACAAACTTTTATTGCTCCAAGTCTTTGTACTTTCAAAACTCCTGTCCATATCTAGTAACAAATCAGACAAGACTTTCTTGAGTTTTTCACTTTCTTATAACTTGCCAAAAGCAACCAATAATAACCAAAACACACAAACACTCTGATTTTTTCTGTAGAGGTACAAGATCAGTAAGGCATGTGGTCTGCCTTCCAAGTTATCCCAGGCAAGAATTTTGCCAGATATACCATCACAATACAACCTGGATTTCCACTTTCTCAGCCTCTGATATCAATTTTCTTGCTGCCGACCACCTGACCAATTAAGCCAATGCCTCATTAGGTTTCTGCTGTGGCAGCATCATACTTTAAGATAATAATTTATCTATGTCTGTATTTGTTATAAACAACCTCCAAATTTTGGTGGATTAACACAAATGTTCATTTTCATCATGCAACCATGCAACATATGGATTCTTTGTTGACCAGCTGTCCTGAGTGACTCTCTTTCATGCAGTGAATCAGCCACTCAGACACCTTGTTAACTTATAATTCCTCCATTCCTTAGGGCCTTCAGTCCTTTGCTACATTATCATAATTCAACTGGTAGACATGAAATAGAGAGTACATAAAAGATTACATGTGATATATTTTAGTCTTCAGGATTTAAAATTGATGTCACTTCTAACCTCTTTCCATTGGCCAAATCTTAGTTGCATGACCATTTAACAGCAGATCTAACATCTAACATGAAATCTCATCCAGTTATGTGCCCGTGAACAAAGGTGAAGCAGGGTTTGTTGAGCACACTTATAGAAACCTCTGACAAAGTACATTTTGGTACTTGTTATCAGAAATATACCAGATTGCCTTCCTATCAGCATTGTATGAGAGTCCCTGCATGTCTCACAATCACATCTACCTTGGAATTACTAATGTCTTAATTACTGACATTCTGGAATATGAATGTGCAATTTTATGATTTTTTTTTTGTAACTTACATTTGATCTTATATGAGTTTGAAACATTTACTGATTATTTGTGATCTGTGTTTGTGATTTTACCTGTTCATGTTGTTGTGCATTTGGTAATAGGCCATTCAGCTTTTTCTTAATCAGTGTATCTAACTCAGTAACTCAGCTCATTGTGTGTGTATGTATATATATATTATCCTTTTTCACTTCTTTTCTATTTTTTTTCTGCATCCAGGCTTTTCCATAAATTTGTTCACCGTTTCTATGAATTCTCTTTCTATATATCAGTTTAGCTCCTCAGTACTTTTAAAATCATTTTAAAGCTAAAGTATCATTATTTTCATCCTAACTTATTTTCTTAATTCTGCCAATTCACTTTCATGTAATTGACATAAACCTCATCTTTAATCTCTTATTTATTAAACAAATCCTTTAATTTCCAAGTAATTCAAAGAAATTATATATTTAAAAAAAATAAATCTTCTAGATTATGATTCTCATCTAGCATTAACTGGCCTTGTAAACTACAACTTTTTGTTATAAAATATTGTCTATGTTTATTTACATTAGAACTGGAACATCACCCTTTCAGCCTGCATTTGATCCCCAAAACTGTATATACATAGATTCTATTTTAATCTCCCTCATTTTTTTTTTTTCTGAGTGTAATTTAAAACCTCCCATAAAATATTCACACAGGATTTTGTGGATTTATCTGATCAATTCTGTCTTTCAGCTGTCTGAGGAAGATAGGACAATGAATAATAATATTTAGGATAGTTTGTGTTTCTACATTTGTTAAACCCACTTAATTTTGGAAAGTACCATTATGTTAAGTTAGGGTAACTTATTCTATCAAGCAGTGATTATATTTGTTCTATCACTTAATGTATAAAGTTATTTTGGTGAGAGAAGACCCAGGCTATTTTAATGGTGATCTATATTTTTCTTTATAAAGTTACCTTTATATTTGCTGCTGTTGAGCCACAGTTACAGAAAATGGTTCTAAGGAGACATTTTCTTGAGGATGGCCAATTCTGAAGTCTGTACTTCTCAAACTGAGGTGCAAAAAACAAAGAAAAGCCCCTGTTTTTGACACTTCTTACATAATACTGAGTTCAGCTTGAGGGCTTTAAGTTAAACTATTATTCAAGAAGATAATGGGACTTTATTAGATATTTATGTGAAGGAAAACATATCTTTCTACATTGACATATTTGAATGGTATGCCATATATATGTATATGTATACACACACACACACACACACACACACACTCTGCCTCTTATTAAAGGTGATAAAGCCAAATTATTTGACTCATACCTGGGAAATTGGACAATGATCAGTCCTAACTCATACAGACTTAGTTGAATAATTGGGTGTCATTTTTTAGGAGATTGGCTCTATTAGTTATCTATTTATGTAATAAACTGCTCAAAATTTGGTGGCTTAAAATAGCAATCATTTATGAATTTCATGAATCTGAAATTATGGCAAATTTCAGAAGGATGGTTCATCATTGCTCTCTGTAACCATCAAGAGGGGTGGCTTAACTAGAAGCTGGAGAATCCACTTTTAAGATGGTTGATCTATATAGCTGGCAAGTTAATGATGCCTGTCATCATGGAGCTCAGCTAGGCCTGTAGTCCAGAAGGTCTTGGTTCTTCTCCATATAGACCTCTCCATTAGCTGCTTGTGTTTCCTCACAGCATGATAATAGGTTCTCAAGAACAAATATTCAAGAAAATCAGTCAGAAGTTGTATCACTATTTATGACATAAACTCAGAAGTCATACTTCTGCCATAGACATAATCACATCCAGATTCAAGGAGAGGGAATGTAGACCTTACCTCTTAATGGAAGAAAGGTTAAAGTCATGTTGTAGAAGAGAATGTAGAATGGGAGATATTGTTGTGGCTATTTTGGGAAAATACTATCACCCAAGTTATGAAGATAATCTCATTAATAGCCTTGGTCTCAGATCTATAAGACTTAATAGAGGAGGAGCTTCAAGATGGCAGAAGAGTAAGACTTGGAGATCACCTTCTTCCCCACAAATACATCAGAAATACATCTACATGTGGAACAACCCCTACAGAACACCTACTGAACGCCGGCAGAAGACCTCAAACCTCCCAAAAGGCAAGAAACTCCCCACGTACCTGGGTAGGGCAAAAGAAAAAAGAATAAACAGAGACAAAAGGATAGGGATGGGACCTGCACCAGTGGGAGGGAGCTGTGAAGGAGGAAAGGTATCCACACACTAGGAAGCCCCTTTGCAGGCGGAGACTGCGGGTGGCGGAGGGGGAGCTTTGGAGCCGCGGAGCAGAGCGCAGCCACAGGGGCGCAGAGGGCAAAGCAGGGAGATTCCCGCACAGAGGATCGGGGCCGACCGGCACTCACCAGCCCGAGAGGCTTGTGTGCTTACCTGCCAGGATGGTAAGGGGCTGGGCTGAGGCTCAGGCTTCAGAGGTCAGATCCCAGGTAGAGGACTGGGGTTGACTGCATGAACACAGCCTGAAGGGGGCTAGTGCACCACAGCTAGCTGGGAGGGAGTCTGGGAAAATATCTGGAGCTGCCGAAGAGGCAAGAGACATTTTCTTGCCTCTTTGTTTCCTGGTGTGCGAGGAGAGGGGATTAAGAGTGCTGCTTAAAGGAGCTCCAGAGACGGGTGCAAGCTGCTGCTATCAGCACAGACCCAAGTGACAGACATGAGACGCTAAGGCTGCTGCTGCCGCCACCAAGAAGCCTGTGTGCAAGCACAGGTCACTCTCCACACCTCCCCTCCCGGGAGCCTGTGCAGACCGCCACTGCCAGGGTCCCGTGATCCAGGGACAACTTCCCTAGGAGAACACACGGCGTACCTCAGGCTGGTGCAATGTCATGCCGGCCTCTGCCACCGCAGGCTCGCAGCTCATCCTGTACCCCTCCCTCCCCCTGGCTTGAGTGAGCCAGAGCCTCCTAATCAGCTGCTACTTTAACCCCATCCTGTCTGAGCAAAGAACAGATGCCCTCAGGAGACCTACAGGGAAACGCGGGTCCAAATACAAAGCTGAACCCTAGGAACTGTGCAAACAAGAGAAAGGGAAATTTCTCCCAGCAGCCTCAGGAGCAGTGGATTAAATCTCCACAGTCAGCTTGATATAACCTGCATCTGTGGAATACCTGAATAGACAATGAATCATCCCAAATTGAGGAGCTGGACTTTGGGAGCAATGATATATATATATATATATATATTTTTTTTTTTCCCTTGTTCTCTTTTTGTGAGTGTGTATGTGTATGCTTCTTGTGTGATTTTGTATAGCTTTGTTTTTGCCATTTGTCCTAGGGTTCTGTCTATCCGTTTTTTGTTTTTTGTTTTTAGTATAGTATTTAGCACTTTCTATCATTGGTGGATTTGTTTTTTGGTTTGGTTGCTCTTTTCTTTCTTTCTTTCTTTTGTTTTTTATTACTTAAAAATTTTTTTTAATAATTGTTTTTTATTTTAATTATTTTATTTTATTTTACTTTATTTTAGTTTATTTTATCTTCTTCTTTCTTTCTTTCTTTTTGTTTCTCCCTTTTATTCTGAGCCATGTGGATGACAGTCTCTTGGTGCACCAGCCAGGCGTCAGGGCTGGTCCTCTGAGGTGGGAGAGCCAAGTTCAGGACACTGGTCCACAACAGACTTCCAAACTCCACATATCAAATGGCAAAAATCTCCCAGAGATCTCCATCTCAACGCCAAGACCCAGCTCCACTCAAAGAGCAGCAAGCTACAGTGCTGGACACCCTATGCCAAACAACTAGCAAGACAGGAACACAACCGCATCCATTAGCAGAGAGGCTGCCTAAAATCATAATAAGGCCACAGACACCCCAAAACACACCACCATAGTGGACCTGCCCACCAGAAAGACAAGAACCAGCCTCATCCACCAGAACACAGGCACTACTCCCCTCCACCAGGAAGCCTACACAACCCACTGACTAACCTTAGCCACTGGGGACAGACACCAAAAACAACGGGAATGACGAACCTGCAGGCTGCTAAAAAGAGACCCCAAACACAGTAAGTTAAGCAAAATGAGAAGACAGAGAAACACACAGCAGATGAAGGAGCAAGGCAAAACCCACCAGACCTAACAAATGAAGAGTAAATAGGCAGTCTACCTGAAGAACAATTCAGAATAATGATAGTAAAGATGATCCAAAAACTTGGAAACAGAATAGAGAAAATGCAAGAAAAATTTAACTAGGACCTAGAAGAATTAAAGAGGAAACAAGCAATGAAGAACAACACAATAAATGAAATTAAAAATACTCTAGAAGGGATCAATAGCAGAATAACTAAGGCAGAAGAACGGATAAGTGACCTGGAGGATAAAATAGTGGAAATAACTACTGCAGGGCAGAATAAAGAAAAAAGAATGAAAAGAACTGAAGACAGTCTCAGAGACCTCTAGGACAACATTAAATGCACCAACATTCGAATTATAGGGGTCCCAGAAGAAGAAGACAAAAAGAAAGGGACTGAGAAAATATTTGAAGACATTAAAGTTGAAAACTTCCCTAATATGGGAAAGGAAATAGTTAATCAAGTCTAGGAAGCACAGAGAGTCCCATACAGGATAAATCCGAGGAGAAACAAGCCAAGACACATATTAATCAAACTATCAAAAATTAAATACAAAGAAAAAAATATTAAAAGCAGCAAGGGAAAAACAACAAATAACGTACAAGGGAATCCCCATAAGGTTAACAGCTGAACTTTCAGCAGAAACTCTGCAAGCCAGAAGGGAGTGGCAGGACATATTTAAAGTGATGAAGGAGAAAAACCTACAACCAAGATACTCTCCTCAGCAAGAGTCTCATTCAGGTTTGACGGAGAAATTAAAAGCTTTACAAAGAAGCAAAAGCTAAGAGAATTCAGCACCACCAAACCAGCTCTACAACAAATGCTAAAGGAACTTCTCTAGGCAGGAAACACAAAAGAAGGAAAAGACCTACAATAACAAACCCAAACAATTAAGAAAATGGTAATAGGAACATACATATCGAAAATTACCTTAAATATAAATGGATGAAATGCTCCAACCAAAAGACATAGACTGGCTGAATGGATACAGAAACAAGACCTATATATATGCTGTCTACAAGAGACCCACTTCAGACCTAGGGACACAGACTGAAAGTGAGGGGATGAAAAAAGATATTCCATGCAAATGGAAATCAAAAGAAAGCTGGAGTAGCAATTCTCATATCAGTCAAAATAGACTTTAAAACAAAGACTATTACAAGAGACAAAGAAGGACACTACATAATGATCAAGGCATCAATCCAAGAAGAATATATAACAATTGTAAATATTTATGCACGCCAAATAGGAGCGCCTCCGTACATGAGGAAAATACTAACAGCCATAAAAAGGTAAATCGACAGTAACACAATCATAGTAGGGGACTTTAACACCCGACTTTCACCAATGGACAGATCATCCAAAATGAAAATAAATAAGGAAACATAAGCTTTAAATGATACATTAAACAAGATGGACTTAATTGATATTTATAGGACATTCCATCCAAAAACAACAGAATACACATTCTTCTCAAGTGCTTATGGAACATGTGTGATACGTTGTGTCACACATCAAGCCTTTGTAAATTTAAGAAAATTAAAATTGTATCAAGTATCTTTTCCAACCACAATGCTATGAGACTAGATATCAAATACAGGAAAAAATCTGTAAAAAATAAAAACACATGGAGGCTAAACAATACACTACTTAATAACCAAGACATCACTGAAGAAATAAAAGAGGAAATCAAAAAATACCTAGAAAAAAATGACAGTGAAAACGTGACAACCCAAAACCTATGGGATGCAGCAAAAGCAGTTCTAAGAGGGAAGTTTATAACAATACAATCCTACTTTAAGAAACCAGAAACATCTCAAATAAACTACCTAAACTTACACCTAAAGCAATTAGAGAAATAAGAACAAAAAACCCCCGAAGTTAACAGAAGGAAAGAAATCATAAAGATCAGATCAGAAATAAATAAAAAGGAAATGAAGGAAATGATAGCAAAGATCAATAAAACTAAAACCTGGTTCTTTGAGAAGATAAACAAAATTGATAAACCATTAGCTAGACACATCAAGAAAAAAAAAGGGAGAAGACTCAAGTCAATAGAATTAGAAATGAAAAAGGAAAAGTAACGACTGACACTGCAGAAATACAAAGGATCATGAGAGATTACTACAAGCAACTATATGCCAATAAAATGGACAACCTGAAAGAAATGGACAGATTCTTAGAAATGCAAAACCATACAGTACTGAACCAGGAAGAAATAGAAAATATGAACAGACCAATCACTAGCACTGAAATTGAAACTGTGATTAAAAATCTTCCAACAAACAAAAGCTGAGGACCAGATGGCTTCACAGGCGAGCTGTATCAAACATTTAGAAAAGAACTAAAACCTATCCTTCTCAAGCTCTTCCAAAATATAGCAGAAGGAGGAACACTGCCAAACTTATTCTACAAGGCCACCATCACCCTGATACCAAAACCACACATAGATGTCACAAAGAAAGAAATCTACAGGCCAATATCACTGATGAATATAGATGCAAAAATCCTCAGCATAATACTAGCAAACAGAATCCAACAGCACATTAAAAGGATCATACACCATGATCAAGTGGGGTTTATCCCAGGACTGCAAGGATTCTTCAGTATACACAAAACAATCAACGTGATAACCCATATTAACAAATTGAAGGAGAAAAACCATATGATCATCTCAATAGATGCAGAGAAAGGTTTTGATAAAATTCAACACCCATTTATGATAAAAACCCTCCAGAAAGTAGGCATAGAGGGAACTTTCCTCAACATAATAAAGGCCATATTTGACAAACACACAGCCAACATTGTCCTCAATGGTGAAAAACTGAAACCATTTCCACTTAGATCAGGAATAAGACAAGGTTGCCCACTCTCACCACTATTATTCAACATAGTTTTGGAAGTTTTACACAACAATAAGAAGAGAAAAAAAAAATAAAAGGAATCTGGGCTTCCCTGGTAGCGCAGTGGTTGGGAATCTGCCTACCAATGCAGGGGATACGGGTTCAAACCCTGGTCTGGGAAGATCCCATATGCTGCAGAGCAACTAGGCCCACAAGCCACAATTACTGAGCCTGCGCATCTGGAGCCTGTGCTCCACAACAAGAGAGTCCGCGATAGTGAGAGGCCTGCACACCGCGATTGAGTGGCCCCCACTTGCCGCAGCTGGAGAAAGCCCTCACGCAGAAACGAAGACCCAACACAGCCAAAAATAAAATAAATAAATAAGTAAAAATTAAAAGCTATGCTGAGTAAAGTTTAAAAAAAAAAAAGATATCCAGGGCTTCCCTGGTGGCGCAGTGCTTGAGAGTCCGCCTGCCGATGCAGGAGACGCGGGTTCGTGCCCCGTTTCGGGAGGATCCCACATGCCGCGGAGCGGCTGGGCCCGTGAGCCATGGCCGCTGAGCCTGCGCGTCCGGAGCCTGTGCTCCGCAAATGGGAGAGGCCACAACAGTGAGAGGCCCGCATAACGCAAGAAAAAAAAAAAAAAAAAAAAAGAAATCCAAATCGGAAAAGAAGAAGTAAAGCTGTCACTGTTTGCAGATGACATGATACTATACATAGAGAATCCTAAATATGCTACCAGAAAACTACTAGAGCTAATCAGTGAATTTGGTATAGTAGCAGGATACAAAATTAATGCACAGAAATCTTTTGCATTCCTAGACACTAATGATGAAAAATCTGAAAGTGAAATCAAGAAAACACTCCCATTTACCATTGCAACAAAAAGAATAAAATACCTAGGAATAAACCTACCTAAGGAGGCAAAATACCTGTATGCTAAAAATTAAAAGACACTGATGAAAGACATTAAAGATAATACAAATAGATGGAGAGATATACCATGTTCTTGGATTGGAAGAATCAACATTGTGAAAATGACTCTACTACCCAAAGCAATCTACAGATTCAATGCAATCCCTATCAAACTACCACTGGCATGTATCACAGAACTAGAACAAAAAGTTTCACAATTTGTATGGAAACACAAAAGACCCCAAATAGCCACAGCAATCTTGAGAAAGAAAAATGGAGCTGGAGTTATCAGGCTCCCTGACTTCAAACTATACTACAAAGCTATAGTAATCAAGACAGTATGGTACTGGCACAAAAACAGAAAGATAGATCAATGGAAGAGGATAGAAAGCCCAGAGATAAACCCATGCATGTATGGTCACCTTACCTTTGATAAAAGAGGCAAGAATATACAGTGGAGAAAAGACAGCCTCTTCAATAAGTGGTGCAGGGAAAACTGGACAGCTACGTGTAAAAGAATGAAATTAAAATGCTCCCTAACACCATACACAAAAATAAGCTCAAAATGGATTAAAGACCTAAATGGAATGCCAGAGACTATCAAACTCTTAGAGGAAAACCTAGGCAGCACACTCTATGACATAAATCACAGCATGATCCTTTTTGACCCACCTCCTAGAGAAATGGAAATAAAAACAAAAATAAACAAATGGGACCTAATGAAATTTTAAAAACTTGCACAGCAAAGGAAACCATAAACAAGACGAAAAGACAACCCTCAGAATGGGAGTAAATATTTGCAAATGAAGCAACTGACAAAGAATTAATCTCCAAAATTTAGAAGCAGCTCATGCAGCTCAGTATCAAAAAAGCAAACAACCCAATCCAAGAATAGGCAGAAGACCTAGATAGACATTTCTCCAAAGAAGATATACAGACTGCCAACGAACACATGAAAGGATGCACAACATCAACATCATTCATCATTAGAGAATTGGAAATCAAAACTACAATGAGATATCATCTCACACCAGTCAGAATGGCCATCATCAAAAAATCTGCAAACAATAAATGCTGGAGAGGGTGTGGAGAAAAGGCAACCCTCTTGCACTGTTGGTGGGAATGTAAATTGATGCAGCCACTATGGAGAACAGTATGGAGTTTCCTTAAAAAACTAACAGTAGAACTACCATATGACCCAGCAATCCCACTACTGGGCATATATCCTGAGAAAACCATAATTCAAAAAGAGTCATGTACCAAAATGTTCATTGCAGCTCTATTTACAATAGCCAGGACATGAAAGCAACCTAAGTGTCCATCAATAGATGAATGGATAAAGAAGATGTGGCACACATATACAATGGAATATTACTCAGACTTAACATGAAATGAAATTGAGTTGTTTGTAGTGAGGTGGATGGACCTAGAGTCTGTCATACAGAGTGCAGTAAGTCAGAAAGATAAAAACAAATACCATATGCTAACACATATATATGGAACCTAAAAAAAAAAAAAAAGGTCATGAAGAACCTAGGGGCAGGATGGGAATAAAGACACAGACCTACTAGAGAATGGACTTGAGGACACAGGGAGGGGGAAGGTTAACCTGGGACAAAGTGAGAGAGTGGCATGGACATATATACACTACCAAACGTAAAATAGATAGCTAGTGGGAAGCAGCCACATAGCACAGGGAGATCAGCTCGGTGCTTTGTGACCACCTAGAAGGGTGGGATAGGAAGGGTGGGAGGGGGGATACTCAAGAGGGAAGAGATATGGGGACATATGTATATGTAAAACTGATTCACTTTGGTATAAAGCAGAAACTAACACACCATTGTAAAGCAATTATGCTTCAATAAAGATGTTAAAAAAAAGACTTAATAGAAATTTCAATTTGAAATGTACTCATCAATATTTATTTTTCCAATTTTCTCTCTGTCATCTATTGCTATGAAATGAGAAATTACTTGAAGAAAATCATCTTTTTTATGAAATCTCAATAAATACTGTATATGTAAAAGAAATAGTTAATCACATTCCCTTAGAGACACTCACTGGGTAGATCGTTATGAGAAAACATGAAATTTAAGTACAAACAAAATCAGGTAAAACATTTTTTTGCTTTATTTGATATCTTTTTTCCACTTTTTATTTTATAAACTTTATATCTTTGTACTGTGATTTCTATGTGCTTTCTTCCTGCAATATTTGAAAGAATTTAGTATCAATCAAGTATGCATAGAGTTTTTCTCTATTGTTAAACAGTATAACCAAAATCATAATGGAAGAAGATTAAGTGTAAATAAAATTTATGTTAAAAGAAGGTAATTTTATCTTTGCCTGTAGGAGAAAAGTAAGAGTTTATTGCCCTACAACAAACATAAAGAGCGGGTGGGAAGATATCCATATCTGAAGAGACAGAATTTAAGCTTCTTTATTATTGTTGAGTGCATACATGTCCCTATTATCAGGTATCTGATTATACTTATAAAGTGCCAGATTATAATTAAAAGTACCAGTTTATAATTAAGCCCCCAAAATGAGCTCCCATTCTTCAGAAACTTAGAATTCATTTCTATGGGAATTCTATTTTTGAGAATTTCTTAGATTTATTAAAAACAGAACTGAGTAACAATAGTATCACTTAGAAATTATTTTCATAATCTTTAAAAAATAAATTAGACATGTTAAAATGGTACCATCTGAAACATGTATAGTAAATATACATGAAACCAGTCTGGCTAAATTAAAATGTGGTTTAGATATATGCTTTTAAATACTTGATACAATAAGTAATTTGGTAAATCTAATAGTCTATATGATGAATAACTTAACTGGTATATTTCACTTTGTCACTGGTTCTCTTATGTCATATGTGAATAGGAAAACTCAGGTATTCAATTTAACACATGCACTCTCTTAACACAGAACTTAAAGAACATTGAATGTTAAGATTTTGTAATACTGTGGTAACAGTTCACTTATATATATTTTTTAAATCTCTATTATTTGGAATACAGCCAAAAACCTAGTAGTAGGCAGCCATAATAGACAAATATAAACCCATAGGAAAGTGTCTCAGTCATGTAATCAGAGCCAGTTTACCATTATTTTAGGCAATATTTTATCAAGCTAGAGTAACGTTCTCCAAAAACACAACAAAAGGCATACTTTTAACAGCATGGGAGAATGTGGAAGGGAAAAGGGTCTAGTGAGTGCTTTATGTATCAGGAATCCTGTTAAATATCTGGTGGATGTTGTTCATTTAATTCACACAGCCAGTAGGTCCTATTATCCTCATTTGACAAGCGAAGATAGTGGGTCTCATTGAGTTTGAGTAACCTGCTCACCTTGAGAGGCCCAGGATATAGCTCAGGTCTGTCTGCCTCAGAGGCTCATTTTGTTTTCACTGTAACTGTAACACTCTGGGAAGTAGAGAAGTGACCAGTGTGGCCGGTGAGCTGACCACAGCACGACTCCAGAGGAGAGCTAAAAACTGCAGGATTAAACACTGAAAACAGAGTAACAGTCTGGGTCCACTTCTGTTTAAGGAATAACTTTCCAACACAGCTCAAATGGCTCATTCTATTACAACCCAGAGGAATAACTAATACTGATAAAAATTTGCCCCAAAGGGTGGGGGAGAGATTTTCCTATTTAAAATACACACACGCATTCATACAGGCAAAGTTCTCTGCCTAGACTATAAACTTTGATTATATGGGAAATGATTAGATCAGGAGTCAGCTGACCTGGGCCCTAGGTCATTCAGTCAATTCTATCCCGGAAGCCTTTTCAATGTACCACCCTATCATTGAGCTTTACCCTTATCCCTCACTCTTTACCCATTTTTCATTCCTAATCCTATTTGTCCTTTTTGTTATTTTTAAAATGTTGAGAATATTCATAATTAGTTCTAAGCCTTAACTCAAACTGGCCATTTATGTGGTAAAATAACTTTTTCTAAAAGTGTCATTAAATTAAGTATCCATAGCAAAAAACAAACAAACAAACAACTTTTGGAACCTATATTTTGAGGAAGTTCCACAGGCAGAGTCAGAAAATATTCCCCACACTGTGCATATGCACATTGCCTCTAGAGCCAGGCAACATGTTTGTATTTTTAAAAACAAAAATATTATTAACAAATCAACGAGTCATATTTCTATTATCTTGCGTATATTATTTATAGAAATTAAGCCAATCTTACTATTTTTTCTAGATGTCGACCTTCATATGTCTTTGTCAAATGATCCATTTTCAGTCAACATATTCACATAAAGATATTTCAAGACACATGAAATTTTACTGAAGTGTACATGTTACATGAAGCTTACATGTTACAAATAGGAACCCAAAATATGAATTTGCTATTTAAACCGTTCCCTATTTAAAGATTACTCCAGATTAGTCATTTGCAGCACATGACTAAGCATATAACGCTTGTTTTATCATTAACATTTTCTAAATGTTAACATCCTCAAGGAAAGGATTATTTTATTTGTGCTAGGCAAACTCCACTCACATCTGGTGTTCTCCATCATTTAAATCCCCCTAGGGTTCAATAAATTTTGTACTTGAAGTCATAGGAAACAAATTTTTCTGATTTGTCTCACTCTTATTAACTGGATCTCAGATGAGGTCAGATTTTTAACTTCTTGTTGAGGCTATGTAATGGAATGATAGGAGAAAATTAATATTGTGGATGTGTGTTTTGTGGCAGGCTTTGTAGTTTGAATGTAAGGAAACTGAGTCTTAGGAAACTCAGAAAACTTAAAACACTAGCCCAAGGCTACATAGTTAGAAAATAATAGTGCTTAGGATTTGAATCCATGACCAGCTATCCTAAGGCCAACATCCTTCCATGATACTCCACTGTTATGATCTGTCAATAAAAAATATTACACATAATTTTCTGTTTAAAAGAAGTAAGAGGAAAGAGAGTTTTAAAATACTCTGAATTAGAGGTCAGATAATACATATTAATTCTGTAAAATGTATGATCTAAAATTTTCTAACTATATTCAATGTAAAATGTATTTTATTAATTTTCCATTTTAATAAATAAAATATATGATATTTATACTTGAAAATATAATTATCAGCTTTTCTTCTACTTTTAATGTACTCTGAATAAATGTAGCACAATTTTCAGAGTTTACATCATTAAAAGTCCAAATTCTTTACATATATTTGCAATTCTTAATTATTAAAATTATATAAAAATTTAACTTCACACAAAATTCTTTGAAAATAGGGTAACTCTCCTATTGTCAAGTTGTTCCACTAAGGCAGAGAAAAAAATTTTTTTGTTACTTTTTGGGAAGAGTTTGTCAAATTATCTTTTGTACCTTTTTTTTCTCCTGCATTTGTCACTTCTTAATCATTCACTATTTTGTTGCATAATGTCACAGCATCCACTGCATTTCTTTTCTCATTAGACTCATCCAAATGACAAACCGCTTCCTAATTGGTTGAGCTTTTAGTCTTCCCTCCTTACCAAACCCTTTCATTGATTTTTCTAGTCATTCCTAAAGGAAAATGGTCCTATTATCTCCGGGCTTCATGTTTATGGCCCCAGTCCACATGAGTTTTGCTCTGTATGGTTTACAAAAGTAAACAAAATTGCCTGCCATTTCAAGCAGGGGATTTATTCCTTTTAATTAGAATGAACCATGGCATAATAGGAAGAGCATGTGTGCGGAGCAGAGTTGGTTCTAAGTTTAGGTCTGCACTGGCAGAGTGTCAGGGAACTGCTGAACAGCCCCTTTTGCTTGGCTTCATGGTACGGTCATTGATGATGCAGCATCCAGGCTCTGAAGTGAATTACTAAAATAAATTTGGTGGTGATGCAGAAAATGTGAGATAATGCACAGATCTCTCTTTCCCCTGATCTTGGAGAGCTCTTCCCAGTATCTTTTATACATATTTTTTTTCATTTAAGGTTCAGAGTTTCTTTAGAACTTAAAAAGTCTTCTTCCTCAAATGGCCTCTAACCACTTATTCATTGGTCAGTTCAATCATTTCAAAAAACAGGCTCGTGAACAAACATGTGGGTGTGGTGAAGTCAGTGATTGGGTAGATTTCCTATAACAGGGTGACAGGAAATCTGGGATTAGCACCAGAAGGCATCAGAGATAAAAAATTCAGGTTGTCAGGTGACTAAGACTTCAAGGGAAATATGCCTTTTAAACCCTCCATTTCAGAGCCTGTTTCCTCACTTTTTCCAGCTACCAGAGTTTTGTCCATTCTGCAAGGTGTAACTCAAGTTACACTTCCTGAAGGAAACTTCAAATCCTTTTTTAATCATATGATTTTTGTCACCCTCCTCTGTACTTTCTTGTACACATTTGCCATTTCTGTCAGAGGAAACTGTCAGCGGTATTGTTCCAGCTGTTGACGTGTCTGATGTACTCACTAGATCATAGAGGGACTCTCCTGCAGTGCCTGCAGAGAGTAGATAACAAATGTTTGTTCAACTGACCCGAAGTATCAAAGCTGTTATTTGACCATGGCCAGCCTCAAAAGCGGACTGTAATTTGATCGTGATCTGTAACATCAAAGGTGTTTGTCTCTGAACTCTGCCTTATGGTATGGATTTCTGCAATTACTAGGCAAGAACATGTGTGTGTATGTGTGAACGTGCATATATACACATTTCTTTTACTTACAAATTGTTATAAAATAGATTGTCTGTAAAATGCCAAGTGGTTTTTATTTTTAGTAAGTTTTACAGGATACATAATCAGAACAAGAGTGTTACTTCAAAGGAATCCCTTGGGGGGGGGGACAAAATTTATTCAAATTCACTGTCTTTGCTCTGAGCATTTTTGGAATGAAACTCCTCTTAAGAATTTGCCTTCAGAATTTATTGTGGAAGAAAATTGTGAACCTCATTGTTTTATAGTCACAAGACATGTTTCCTTAGTCCCCAGCCTTTATTCTCTCTTCTTCTCCATTCCTCTATCCTAATATTTTGATGTTAAGTTCTATAATTTTGTCTCTATTCTCAATTGATTAAAAAACAGCCATTCAGAGGAAGGTAAAGGTAGAAGACTTAGGAAAGCAGAGGCTATTAAGCATATAAAGTATAAAATAGGAATTAGAGTGTTAACATTTGTGGGCCTTTTTTGATGCATCGAGCACTTTGATAAGTGCTTTGCATGAATTAACTTACTTTTTCCTCCCCAAATGCTATCATGTGCGTGCCATCATTATCTTCATTTCTACAGTGAAACAAATGAGAGATGTTAAGTGACTCGTCCAAAGTCTTGCAGCTAGGTAAGTGATAAAATAGAGAATCAGACTCTGTCAGCGTTGATCTCAGGGCCTGCATTCTGAGTAACTACTCTGGCTATTTTAGATGATTTCAGTGTAACTAAGAGTCTAGTCAGTATTTCTGTTCCTTTTCATTCTCTGCTCAGCACTCTTAGAATAACCCAGACTGAAGTTCCTTACTTCTACCTTCAGACCAGGCTATTCAGGAACAGTCTTCATATCCGCTGTCATTCGTGCTTTTCACCTTTCCCTTAGATCATATATTATGCAGAGTCTATGCTAGGCTTGCCATTTGATTACTGGGCAATTAATACTGCTTATAATTAAGAACAAAGGACCAAAATGCACAGTAGAGCCTATATTCCCCAGTGTGTATGGTCATGTGCTGAAGATGATAAGACATCATAACAAGAAATGGAAAGGCTCTTCTTGGATAAAAGGGTAACGGTCCCAGTGCCAGGATGATTCATACTGCCTCTCCTAATAATATTCCTTCCACATTCCTCAGAAAAATGATTCAGTGATCATGGTGATAGGTTGAGAGGGGACAAAAAAATGGGAATAGATTATAAAAAAATTGGGGCGGGGAAACTGGATTTTTTTGTAAATTTAAATGTTGGTATACCATTGAAACAGATCTAAAATATGGTATTTCCAGTACTTTGAGTAACTCATAGGCTTGATGAGGAAAATAAAATAAACTTAATTAGATTACTTTCATAATCTTTTAAGATAACATAACACCACATTGGGTTATGGTAACTAAAAAGGAAGCAGCTCTTCGGTATAAGAGGATGGCATATATATAATGCAGCTACATTATCTTTATCTATACTAAGGCTCAGTGCTTTCTATAGAAACCCTCCCTGTGATTATTTAGATTTTATTCAAAAAACTCCCTAAATAACTCATTTTATCTTTCCACAGATTTGATTTTTAGAATGGTTTTCTCTCTCTCTCTCTTTTTTTTTTTTTTTTGCAGTACGCGGGCCTCTCACTGTTGTGGCCTCTCCCGTTGCGGAGCACAGGCTCCGGACGCACAGGCTCAGCGGCCATGGCTCACGGGTCCAGCCGCTCTGCGGCATGTGGGATCTTCCCGGACCGGGGCACAAACCCGTGTCCCCTGCATCGGCAGGCGGACTCTCAACCACCGTGCCACCAGGGAAACCTGGTTTTCTCTCTCTTATATCAAAATAGGTATCCTAATTTTAGGGGTATACCAAAAAAATTATTTTTCCATTTGAAATGTCTTTGGATTATTTTCATGACAGCTACTCAAATATTCTCCCTGAATCTTCCTTTGTTCAGGATAACCATGTGAAGCCCTTTTAAGTATTTTCTGTAAGTCTTAATTTTGAGTTCATTCATTTGTTCATTCATCAAATATTTATTGAGCATCTATTATATACCAGATATGTTCCAGGAACTTCAATAAGAAGATAAATAAGATAGATAAGCTTCTGTTCTCATAAAGCTTGTACTCCAGTTAGGGCTGATAAAAAATAAGTATATACACATATGTGTACAAATATACATACACAAGGTAATTTTACACAGTATTAAGTAGACAGTATACAAAATATAAAACATAGTATTGACACAGAGATTGCTGGTAGAGTGTGATTAGGTATGTCTATGTGAGGGCGATATAATTTTGGATAAGGAGTCCTCTTTAGGAAAGTAACATGACATAAGCCTTAAATATTTGATAAACAGAAATAAATCTGGAGTGTGTGCATGTTGGTTATAAGGAACATGTTGCATGAAATGAAAGGATAAAACCAGGTCAGACCAAAAAGGAATTTATCACAAATTTTAAGGAGTTTGATATATTGTGCAGTAGAAGCCACTGGAGAGTCTTAAGAAGGAGAAATATATAACTTGACCCATTATTTAAAAAAGAAAACAAGTTAGTATGAAGATAATAGACCATGGTGTTGCACAAAAGTGAAAGCAAGGAGACCACTTGGGGGCAACTGCAATGGGTTAGGAAAGAGATGGTAAAATCATGGACTAGGGTAGTAATGGTAGAGATAACGAGATATAGACACATATAGGAGCTCCTATAGTCAACCCATTTATATATTTCATTGTTCATATGAGAAATTTTATACTGAGATTTAAATATTCTCAAGTTATTAGTACATGGACATCTGTTAGAATTAGTAGGCCATGACAGAAACTATAATTAATCTTTCCTCTATCTTTCACTGTACCATTCTCAACATGCAGTTTCCACCTGATAGTCAAAATGACTACTTGAACTCCAGCTATTCACATTGATAGGGTGCCAGCAAGTAGGACCTGATCTGACAAAGAAAGGTGCACTGTCTCCTCTTAAGCATTCTCACTGAGAGTTGATGCCACATTTTAACATATATTCTAATGGCTAGAATAGAATTTTATGGTCACAATTTGTGAGTTTGTGTATTTGGAAAATACAGGTTTTATTCCAGATTTTTATGTACTCAAGTGAAGCTCTGAAGGAAGGAGGAAAGTGTGGATACTGGAGGACAACCAGTAGTTTCTGCTACAAAACCACTTATGCATTTGTATGTATATATGGACATATAGAAAAATACATAGTGAGCTAGGCAGATATTGCTAAGGAATAAAGAGAACATGGTTATAAGCAGACAGTATGTATGTATATGTATGTGTTTGTGTATGTATTTATGTGTGTATGCATAATTATTGACTCCATACTAATGTTTCTGGTACTGTTCTAAGCTTTATTTAATCCTAAAACCTATTCATGTTTCAGATGAGAAAACTGAGGCTTTGAAAAACTAAGAACTTGCTGAGAATCTTGCAACTTGGCTTTGACTGACTTCAAAATTTGTTCTGTTAGGATCGGTGGATGGACAGACAGACAGATGGATGGATGGATGGATGGATAGAATTTGAATAGCTTGATCGCTGATGATGAGAGATAGATGAATGCATAGATAGATAGGTATATTAGTAGTTTAGCTATACACAATCAATTTTTCCTTTCCTAGAGCTACTGTGGCAAAGTTATCACAAACTGGGTGGCTCAAAAAAACAAATTTATTTTGTTACAGTTCTGGAGGCTACAAATCCGAAATCAAGGTGTTGGCAAGGTTGGTTCCTTCTGGAGAGCTCTGAGGAGGATTTTCTTCCATGCCTCCCTCCAAGCTTCTGGTGGTTTCTGGCAATCCTTGGCATTCCTTGACTTCTTAGTGCATCACTCTAATCTCTGCCTCCATTGTCACATGGAGTTCTTCCCAGTATTTCTGCCTACTCTGTGTCCAAATGTCCCTCTTCTTATCAGGACACTTGTCATTGGATTAGTCACTTTAATTCAATGTGACTTTAACTTGATTACATCTGCAAAGACCCTATTTCCAAATAAGGTCATATTCATAAGGTACTGGGAGATGGGGCTTCAATGTATCTTTTTGGAAGACACAATCAAACCTGTAACAGAAATCTATTTTGATATGCTTAGGTTAATTTTCAACAAAAAATAACACTGGTTATTCATAGCAATATTTTGAACTTAATTAATTGAATTTTCTTTCCTAAAATTCCAAAGGAAGAATATTGGGATTTGTTTAGCTAGAAAGATTTGAACTCAAATGAATTCAATTAAACATCCTGATTTCCTCTATTTCTGGGCCCAGGGAATAGCTACTTAATCCTGTCTTATATTGTGAAATCACCTATTAAAAAAAGAAAAGTTTAACATTTGGATAATTGGGAAACAAAAATATCCCATTATATCTAGATCTATTTGTAACCACTTAACATTTCAAATTTGATTCCTTTTACTATAAATTAAAATATACCTATATCTTAAGAAATATTAAGTGAGAAATAGATAACTAATAGGTGATTAGTTCTAAATCAAAAGCTAGATAATGGTTGTAGGAATAATTAATGCAGCCACTATATCAAGAAAAGATGAACTTGAAAAAAATCTTAGAACAAATAGAAAACTTATTTTTCAGTAATGGTATTATATCTCTTTAAAGCTCAATTCATAGGCCAAATCCAAACAACTCCCAGTAGATATATAAACCCTGAGATGTAGAGGCTTTTATAAGTTAAGCTAAAGTTATCTTTGAGAAATCATATGATATAGGGTTGTTTGGATATATAGAGAGAAACATTACAGGATGTAATGTTGAAATTCATTGTGAAGGATGAGTAGATAATGACACAAATTTTTAGAAAAAGGATTTAAGCAAGGTTCATCTGTCAGTTGTATGTAGGATGGAGCAGATGGAGGAGACTGAAGTTAGAACACATACAAAACTCTTTGATTCATCTCTGTGTTAGGTGATGAAACTGTGGATTAGGTTGTTGACAATGAAAGTAAAGTGAAAAGAACTTGGATAAGCGATATCTTAAAGGAATAATTCATAGAATTTGGTGACTAACTGGATCTTAAAAAGAATTGGGATGAGTCATATCTCATCCAAAATTTGGAGGCTGGATGACTAGCTTGAATCAAAACTAGGAGGTAAGAGTTTTTCAATGTCACAAGCTAGGAAGAAAAACAATTTACAATATGTTGACTTCCTCTCCACTAGAACTTGGAAAAAAACAGGAGAATGTCAACTGAGGCTGTTTTTCTTCTATATCCAGATGTCTAAACAAAGCCTATAACCTTCTGCTATGCTCCTTCTATTATTTCCTTCAATTTCCTCTGACCTATTCCATCCTCCCTAATGGAATTTTGGGAAAATTCGAAGCGTTAATTGCCCCTAGTAGATATTTGTGTAACAGATGCCACTGTACTTTCAAATCACATTTTTCCCAAGTTAAGTATTATAAACTTTCTAAAATATCAATTAAACATGCCAGAGAAATTATATAACAGACATGGATATGGTATATCAAAGAAAGTATACATAAAATGTTTTGCCTCCTGGAGCTCAGTCACCAGTGGAGCCTATAATTTTACAGTCATCCCTGTTCATGATTTTATAATGTTCTTATTTAGGTAAATTGACTTTAAAGGGTTCCAGTAATTATGCTTTAATAATTCTAAAGCAAAAGGCATACTTTTAAAAAGTTATAGATCTTATTTCAAGAGCTTTTATTAATAAATTTGTTCTCTTTACTGAGACATATTTGCAAGTCCCCTGTAACAAGTAGTAGGGAA
>NW_006790551.1:1235787-1265377 GCF_000442215.2 Lipotes vexillifer
TAGGGAAAGTTTAGTTGATAAATTTCTATGCTTTGCAGAAAAATTGCATTTCAAATGTGATATATTAAAGTTGGTGCTTATTCTAGGAGTATCTTAATAAGTGTTAGAAAATATAATTTGTATAATGTAGATACTTTTTGGATTTTCCATACTTCATCGTTCATGGTTTCAAGGAGCTTACGCAACTCTTTGAAATTAATTTTAGAAACTTAGGACATCTTGTTATGCTCTAATAAATGGTATGAGTAGCTTTTATAGTTTTACTAAAGTACTGAAAAATGAAAATAAGCAATGATATTTTCTACAAAAGTATTATCAAATCTCTTAAGGAAACAGATCTAGTATTTTGATCAAGGCTTATTTAGTTTTAGAGACTTAGGAGATAGATAAAGGATCAAATATTAGATAGCATTTGAGATACATTAAAGATTAAATAATTGTATTTACTTGAAACGTACTAGCCTGTGGAAGCAGTCAGATTGCATTGTGTGAAGCAAAGTTTTGGATTAAAAGGCTTCACACCATACACAATGAAGCAACACTCTTAAGGATTCATAACAGCTCAACTTTGCTCATATTTTAAAGTAAATATTAAATGAAGTTCATTTATTTTCTTTTATAAAGTAGTACGACAATATTTTGTAGGGCTTTCTTGGGTAGTGTTTTTTTGTCTTTATTTGAAACACATGTCGTACACTAGCCAATTTATATACTGCTATATTTTAACATTAATACCCCAACAAAATGGCCTGTGAGGGATTTGGTACTGACTATTCTTGACTTTGACAACGCATCAAATATGAGAATACTGTATAAGTCAATGAAGAATTGCTTGAAGCAAAACTCAAGGAATGTTAATACCTGATTGATTACCTGGCCTTGATGCATGAGTGTTTTGAAAAACAACTTGTCTTTTACTAAGAGCATAAACATGGTATATCAAGCAGTTAGTCATCTGGTATTACTTCATGGAGAATGATAAAGCAGTGAGCATATACAAGTGAGGTTTTTTTCACAAATAATTATTTCCAGATGCCTATATATCCATATTACCTAAAATCGGTGTGAGAATTATAGGATATAAAAAACTGTGCATATATGTAGGTGTACGTGTATGTATGTATGTATATCTATCTGGAAAGCTGCCTCGAAAGTCTAAGACCTTACTTGAAGAATGGCTTAGAGCACACTGTGAAATCCTAATGATAAAGAACAGATGGGATTGATTGCTAACTCAGTGTGAAATAGGAGGAAAATGCCTGCAGATATTCAGACCTGGTATGGAACAGCTATTCCAGCCTCAGTAGCCAGGGCTTATCAGGGTGAAAGAACCAGACTGATGAACACAAGGCAAAGTTTGCGTGAAAGAAGTGAAATCAGCCTAGTAATTGCTTGATAACTGAAAGGAAAATATCACTTCTGGAGGGGGATGTTTTAAATGAACTAAAAAATAGGCATACTGGTCTCAGTAGGCTTCAATTAAAAAGTTGTGAGATTTGTTTTACTGGCGCTAGAAGATGCCCAGAAGTAATTTATGTTCTGGGGAGCCTTTCATACATGAAGTCAACTCCTCTTTTATTTTTAGATCCCCTAAGTCTCCTAAGAAAAAAATATGCCAGTCAAATGGCAAATCAAAATCAAATAGCCACATAATCCACAGTGGAAAAAATTTTTAAACACATAGAAATATTGCAAATAGGCTGCTTGGAAATCTTACTCTGTTCTACTTAGTATCTGTGGAAGATAAAAGAAAAAACAAGGGGGACTTCCCTGGCAGTCCAGTGGTTAAGACTTCGCCTTCCAATGCAGGGCGTGCAGGTTCTATCCCTGGTCCGGGAGCTAAGATCCCACATGCCTTGTGGCCAAAAAACCAAAACATAAAACAGAAGCAATATTGTAACAAATTCAATAAAGACTAAAAATGGTCCACATTAAAAAAAAAAAGAAAGAAAAAACAAATTATTATTGTGAAATAATGAAAGACAGAAAGATATTACTTGTCATCTAGGATGGATAGAAGAATGGACTCTTGATTCATTTTGGTGTAACATTTTTGTAACACTTCAGGTGCTTAGAAATGCATCATGTGTAAAAGCCATTATTCAGTTAATGAGATGCTAAGCCACAATTTGCGTTGAAATTGTCCAGTGTTGCTTTTCATTAAAGAGATAATGATTCAGAAGATATTTTAGGTGTTGCTACAAGCTGCTGTTTCATTCCATTTTTGGCAAATTGGGTCACATCGTATTACAAGAAGATAATCTGACCTATAATATACCCATGTTACCTGATTTTGCAACACAGAAATGATGAAACGTGATAGCCCCTTTGCACCTGGCTTACAATCTCTGCATACCATGCTGAAGCAAGTCAGCAGACCTTTATGCAATAACCTAAATTTTGCTTTATGGCACTTTTGTCTATATTAAATGGTACTCTTGGAATGCAAAACATCTGCAACAGTTCAGTATGGTAGACAATATTACAAAGTCTGATAACTAGATGAGGATGAGGGCTCCATAGAACTCATTAGCTAGAGAGAGGAAGCACCTGGCAGTCACTGAAGTGCTAATATGGTGACTCCCATAGTAACAGACTTTCTTTGGAAGCATATATAGCCAAGCTTCAGGGCAGTTTTTTAAGCTGCCAGGCCCCTTGGTACAAAATCTAGATCTCTCAATCTTCCTCTCAGTACAAAGAGTGAGACTATCATGGAGAAAAGGCAATTCATAAATGTTTTACTATAATCATAATTCTCATCACAGGTGAAGGTATGGTGAAATCAGTCAATGCTTACTTTGTTAGTAGTGAAAACTGCCTCTCAGAAATAAGTTGTGTAATATGCGTCTAGGCAGAGTTTAGCCACTTCTTCTGTAAAGAACCAGATAGTAAATATTTTCAGCTTTATTGGCTGAACTACTTAACTCTGCCCTTGAAATATGACAGAGGGCATAGGTGATATCTAAATGAATGAGTGTGGCTGTGTTACAATAAAACTTTATTCACAAAAAGAGGCAATGGGCCACACTTGACCCACAGGCTGGAGTTTATTGACCCCTTCTCTGAAGCCATGTAAAAGTTCATGCTTTGATCCACTAACCCTATTTCTGGGTATGTACTCTAAGAAAGATGTTTACCAGAATAATTTTTAAAAATATATTTCCACCCTAATGTTCATTGCTATGTTAACCATAATGCATAACACTGTTATTGTCTTAATTCTCAACAACAAAGAAATAGTCAAGCATACCAAATAGAGGTAACAGGCATCTGCCCCAACATAATTTTGAAAAATATGTGTCCATATCTAAATATCTATTTTTAAATAAATGAGATTAAGTGAAAAATTCAGACTGCAAAAATTTGTATACATAAGGACAGAAATTAAACATGAACACACATAATCAAAACATTTTAAAAATTCACTGTATAAACAAAAGTTAAATTACTCAAAATCCATATAATAAGACAGAGGGAAATCATTGGGATATGTCTGTACATTAATTCAGCAGTCTCTTATTGAGCATTTCCTATGTGAAAGTCACTGTGTTAGGCATTACAGTAACAGAAATAAATGATAGCATTCTCCTGAAAGAGGCTTAACCACAGACAATGGAATATGACAGAGAAGATGAAATTATGACACATCCTCCAGTGGATAATGAGGGAGGAGTTTCTAAGGGAGCTGTAACAACATGAAGGTCAGGACAAAACCTTGCCAGAAAGGAAATTAGTGGTTTAGTACAACTGGAGCTGTTAGGTGGGGAATGAAAGGAGATGGGGCCTAAGAGACCAGGTCAGGAAGAATTTGATATGACATGCTAAGGAGTTTAGACTTTAACCAGAAGGCAATATGGATAAGAGTGGACTGCACTGAAGGGATTTAAATTCAAAGTCAAATAATCTTTTTTTTTTTAAATAAAGAATGGAGACTTTTTTTAAATTAATTAATTTATTTATTTATTTTTGCTGTGTTGGGTCTTCGTTTATGTGGGAAGGCTTTCTCTAATTGTGGCAAGCGGGGGGGCGGGGGCACTCTTCATCGCGATGCGCGGGCCTCTCACTATCGCGGCCTCTCCCGTTGCGGAGCACAGGCTGCAGACACGCAGGCTCAGTAGTTGTGGCTCATGGGCCCAGTCGCTCCGCGGCATGTGGGATCTTCCCAGACCAGGGCTCGAACCTGTGCCCCCTGCATTAGCAGGAAGATTCTCAACCACTGCGCCACCAGGGAAGCCCCTCAAATAATCTTTTAAAAAATGTTTTTGTAGTAATATTGGGTTGGCCAAAAAGTTCGTTTGAGGTTTTCCCTAATAGCTGGTGGAAAACCCGAACAAACTTTCTGGCCAACCCAATATAAAGGGTCTAATAAGTAAAGCAAGGACATCAGATAGGAAACAATTACAGGAACTATCAGAGAAAAGTGTCACTAGAGTATCAGTTGAATCCTGGATCCTTCTCTTCCAATTGTGTGGCCTGCAGCGTTTGTTAGCCTTTCTAAGTCTCCTTCTCCTTACTTGTAAACTGACACAGTAACACCTTTCTTGACGTAGCATTATAAAAATTATGAAAAATAATTTGTATAAAACCATTAGCATGGTGCAAGTTTTTTTTTTTTTTTTTTTTTTTTTTTTTTTTTTTTTTTTTTTTTTGGGGCCACTCTTCATTGCGGTGCGCGGGCCTCTCACTGTTGCGGCCTCTCTTGTTGCGGAGCACAGGCTCCAGACGCACAGGCTCAGTAGTTGTGGCTCACGGGCCCAGTTGCTCCACGGCATGTGGGATCTTCCCAGACCAGGGCTCAAACCCGTGTCCCCTGCATTGGCAGGCAGATTCTCAACCACTGCGCCACCAGGGAAGCCCAATGGTGCAAGTTTTGAAGAGTAAACATATAAGTGGATGCTGTTAGTACTGATTGGAATAATATAGGTTAGCAGTATTAGAGGCTTGAATAAAATCAGTTTGAGAATAATGGAGAAAAAGTATAGACATATTAAGGAAGCCCCTGGATAGGGGAAGGAAAAGGAGGGGTTAAAATTAACCTTCTGGGGAATTATGTCAGTAACACAGTTTGGAATTCTATGAAAAGGAACTAGTTTTGGAGTTAGATACTTAAGAATTTGTCTTACCTTGGAAAATTATTAAAATATTTGAGGTATAAAACTGTTGGAATATGACCCAGTACTGATGTGAAAATATGAAAAATGGGATTTCTTTGGAGTATACAAAATGTGTAAGACATAATGCTGTGCTGGTCTGGGTTTATAGGTATGGGAAAACATGAAGTGAAGAAGAAAGAGGAGAAAATATATCTAAATATATGACTGAAGGAAGGATGGAAGGAAGGCAGTTAAGATCTGTCCTCCCCTTTTTTGTATATGTCCTTTGAACAGAACATTCTAATCATCCATTAGTGTGTGAAATCCATTTTGGCATGAAAGATACAGCTATTGCTGATGAAAAACTCATATTTTCTAAGGAATTCAAAGCCATTAAAATATCAAGGGAATAAATTTCTAATAACAGACCGAATTTGATCCTAATTTGTTTTAATCAATACTCTGACAATGCTAGCTTCCTCCCAACTTTCAATTTTGTTCCCTTTAGCAGTTGTCTCTCGGAGCAGATATGGTGTGTGGGCACAGCTGCAGCCCCCTCTTTCCATTTAGGTCTTCCTTCTATGTAATCTGGAATGCCTGTCAATGTTCTTCACCATTGTGCACTTTTTTTCATTCAATGTATAATGTCTCCATAAATAACTTGCTAATTTCATGTTCTTGTCTATGATGTGGTAGCATGTCAAAGAGGTTTTTTAGTCTGTAAACAAATTATGTCTATTACTTTACCCCTGTCAAGAACTCATTGACTCTCCTGCCTGATGAAAGTTAATTGGTTTGTTAAGTCTGACATTCACCTTTCTTTTTATCAATCCATGCCAAATTTTTCCCATACCATTCTGTACTTGCTTAAGTGTTTTCATATTGTTTTCCATAATCTTTTTACCCAATATATGTCTTCTCACTAGAGTTACAGTTCTCCTTTTAGGGGCTTAATATCTATTGAGCTTCTGTCCATAAGAAGAAAATATCTGGCTGAATTCGCTCAATTTGATATTTATATTGTATTTTAGGAAATGAATTTTCCCATGTTCTGATTTTGTTAAATTAACATTTGTTAAGTGCAGCACAGGATGCCAGATGGTGAATCACAGTTTAACGACAAACCAAAAGAGAAATTGAAATAGAGGTTTATTACTCACAGGTGCTGGGGAAAGCATGGCATGCCTCAAGGGGCTACATGGGGAGGTCAAGGCAGAGTACAGACAGAGCCATAGCATCTGGGGTACATGCCTTTACTAGGGTCCTTGGACAGGGTGCTTTGGGGTTCCAAGGCTAAAGCCAGATTGGTCAATTCAAACCAAAAGAGCACAGCTTTGGTAAGTTGTATGGGGGTCTTATCTAAGCACAAGGGAAAGCCCCTGGGAGGCTGGGCGACTGTTGATCACAAGGGTAGTTGGAGGAGTCATATCAGGAACTTAACATTTGCTTGTGACTCTGAGCTCTTATCTAAGGCATGCATTTACATGAGGGGCTAGTGTTGGTTTAAGAGCCCTGCAGGTCACTTGGCCAAACAAAATGGACGTCAAGGCAGCAATACCATGAAGTAGCTTAGCTAAACTCTCAATAGCCCAAAATAGGAAAGAATGTGATTCAAGACAGTGGGTTCTGTCAAATGATCTAATTACAAGTGAATAAAGTTCTTATGAAATTGCAAGTTACATACTTACACATCTCTTAGAAATGGAAGACATGGAAGACAGGAAGGTTCTGGAAAAGCCAGTTTCAACTAATATCTGCCCATGAGTCCTGTGATATATTACATCATGCTCCTTGACAGTGACCTCCATTCAACAACAGCACCATCAGAAGTTTCCTACAGTGATCAATTAAGGGAAAATGTGACTTCTAGATATAGTCTCTGTTATTTTAAATGCTAAAATTATACTTTCTAGACACTATAATTTTTATTAGACCCTCATTTTAACTTAGTGAAATAGGATACAATATACCATTAATCCAAAAACATGACATTATGAAGTGATCAAATGTTGAGAAGCTGTATTAAGCTTTCTATCTAGTATGAATTATATCTGTAAAATGATATCGTGGTCATTTAGAACCAGCAAGCAGACCTAAATAGCATAGAACAAGTAATAAATTGTGGCTGAAATGGGTATTTCTGAACAATGAAGTAAAATGGAACAATAAAATATGTGTTTAATGATTGACAGGAAATCAATGAAGAATAGACGTGGCCATTTGGCAGCATGCTGAAGCATTATAAATTTTAGTAGAAATAATATAATGTTAATTCTATTCATTTCACAAATTGTAATATATTTAATCAAATTAATTCAACATCTGTTTCATACAAAATACTATTCTAGTTATTGGGTAGGAGAAGAAATATTTTCTCTACCTTTAAGAAGAGGTATGAATGTGCAGAAATAATATACAGAAATTAGCAAAGAGCAGGAGGAAGAGAGAGAGCTGAATATGGTCTAAGAATACAGCCTAAAAATGGGTGTGGTTAGTTCCAAGTTCTCAAAATAGAGCATAGACATTTTGGTTTGAAGGGGTTGCTTTAAAATCCTCATCCAGTGAAAGAATTTCAGATAGAATATCTCCTCAAAACATTATCAGATCCTGCTGCTTTTATTAATGATTGGATTCTAAACTATTGGCCAGACCTCAAAATTCACCTTTAAATTTCATTTTAACACAAAAATTAATAAAACAAACAAACAATATCCATAGAAAATAATGAGAAAATAGCTAGATGACATTTTTAGAAGAGAAAGAGAAAAAATATATACACATACAGTGTTTGTTGTTTCTTATTTTAAGAAATCGGTCATAGACACAATAAGGAAGAAATGACAACCATCATGCATAACACATTTTAGTGTTCTGATATCCACTGTCATAAATTATATTGATAAAAATCAAAGAGGATAAATCAGTGTTTATACTTTTGATGCCAGAGCATTTTATCAACTTTTCAACAAATCTTAGAAGAATTTGATAGGGATAATATATGATTTTCACATAATAATCTGAGAATGACTATTACCTATATATTTCTTATTTATTCACACAACAAATATTGTTGTATATCATATTTGATATATCATGTTGTTGGGCAGTGGGAGTATATTAGTCTGTGGTATTACTGATACAATGGGAGAATAACAGAAGATGACAAAAATAAATGATGGAATTTTAAAGCAGAATGGTGGCTTGGAATGAAGAGATAATAAGTAAGCTAGATAGGAGAAATATTACTTTTAAGGGAAATTGTTGAATATAGAAAGGTTACAACATTCAGTTGATCAAATCAGTTTCAGATGTATAGGGTGTGGTGAGGTGTCCAGAATCCCATTCAGTATGCATTACATTTAGTCCTCATGTTTCCTTAGGCATCTTTTGGCATTGGTAAACACCTATATTTTTAAATTAACATCCAATAGTTTAAAAATACCACCCCAAATACTCTCACTATAATTATTATAAATGATTATTCCAAACTTTTAAATTTCCATAGTTGTAATCAGAGAATGAGCTATCACCTTAAGTAAGAGATAGTATGTAGATTCCATAATAATAGTAATAAACCCTTTTTCTTCTTAGTTACCTTCTTTCCTTCCTGTTTCTCTTTCCTTTTTCTTTCTGTTTTCATTTATTCATTCATTTCTTTCTTTTTTTCTTTCTCAAAATATTAACTGACTGCCAACTGCATCAGATATCATTCCATGCTATGGGAATTTATCCAACAACAAAGCACTAGAAAAACCTGCTTTGTGGGGGCTTATGTTTTAGTGAGTAGAGAGAAAATGTAAAAAATGAGCATAATAATTAAATTACATAGTACTCTAGAAAGTGATAAATGGCATGGGATAAAATAGTGCAGGGTAAGGAAGATTGGAAGGGGAGGAGTAGTCAAAGTCCTCCTCACCTGACATACAAGGAAAGAGGTGAAGGAAATCAAGGAGTGAGCCATGCAGATATCTGGAGAAAGAAGCAAGAGCCACTACAAAGACTTTGAGTCAGGTGCTACCTGGAGTATGTGAAGAATAGGTAAGAATTCTGGCACAGGTGACTGGAGAAGAGGAAAGGAGCAGGCAACAGGCAGTACTGTCAGCAAGGTAACAGAGGGTCAAATCTGGTAGATCCTTGAAGGACTCTGTAAGGATTATAGCTTTAACTCTAAGAAATATTGAGAAAATTTGGAGAGTGGAGTAGAACTGTTCCATGATCCATGGTAAAACAGAATCATCTGTGCTGTTCTGCTGGGAGTAGACTGTAGGAAGCAAGAGTGGAAGAAGGAAGAATGTTAGGAGATTACAGTAGTAATCCAGGCCAGAGATGATGGTGCTGTGGAAATAACTGTAGGAGCAGTAGAAATGTTTAGGGGTGGTCTAGTTCTGGAAATATTTGAAGGTACAGCCACACCAACTTTCTCATAAATTAGATGTGAGGTATAGAGAAAGCAAAAAGTAAAAGAGGATTCTGAGGACCTGAGTCTAAACAACTGTAGGGCAGAGTTGCCATTAATATGACAAAGATTAAAGTAGAGCAGGTTTGTGGCAGGAAGGCAGAGTTAGGAGTTCAGTTTGGGGCATGTTGAATATGAGATATCTATTAGACATCCAACGGGAGCTATTGAGTAGACAATTGAATATATGTCTGGAGTTCAAGGTAAAATTCTAAAACATGGATATAAATTTGGTGCCATTGGCACATAGATCATATTTAAAGCCACAAGATTTCATGAGATCTCCAAAGAAGTAAGTGTTTAATATGAATAGGTGGAAGCACTAAGGCCTGTGGCCTTCCAAGAACAACAAGTTTGGAAAACAGAATTACTCCTAAGGCAAGAGGAAAACCCAGAGAAGTTGTGTCCTAGAAACCAAGTGAAAAACACAGGGCTTCGGGGAGAGGCAGTGATCAACTGAAGCCATCAACACATTTACACTTTTGAACTGAAGTATTATAAGACATAGTGAGATCATTTAAAATTCACTGTAAAAGTTGAGTTGTATAGAGGGAAAAGTATGGGTTTTGGACTTATAGACTTATGTAAATACGAATCTCCTCTCTGTCACTCAGGCTTTGCCTTGGGGAAGTTGCATACCATCTTTATACCTCAGATTCCTGAGGAAAGCATTTCCTCTGGTTTTTCTCTGAAGTTGTTTGTCAGTTTCCTATATACTGTCAGGCTACAATAGACAAAAATAATGTTCAGTAACTATTCAGAATTTGAAAATGTTTAATTTTAGCTCTGACTTAATAAACCTTTATTTATTCCTCCAATAAGAGTAGAATCACATTTATGAATTGGGGTCACTTTGAAAAACACACACACATATTTGACTCCTTTTTCTCCCTGACCTGGCCTAGATGTATGCTATTTAACTATATCATGGCTGCAAGTTATTTACGGGGATCATATGCAAAAGCAAATGTTTTGTTTTGGCTGCGCTGCATGGCTTGGGGGATGTTAGTTCCCCTCCCAGGGACCGAACCTGCGCCTTCGGCAGTGAAAGCACAAAGTCCTAACCATTGGACCGCCAGGGAATTCCCAAAGCAAATGTTTTATGAGTACTAAGATGTATGTCTTTGTAACCCTAATCGGTTCTTTTAAAATTCAGTACTTCCACCTATCTAAATGAAATGGGAGAGAGAAAACTATGAAAAAGCACAGCTGAAAAACTGGTGACCAGGTGCTATATTTACAAGATGGGTTAATTTGTAATTGGACAATGGTAGGATGGTTTTGTAACTTACAGCCCCAGGATCCATGACTTGAGATTCTTTTTAGCAATGGAGAGAGCCAAGAATACAGCAAACACGAGGAGGGATACCTTGGGAGGCAGGAACTCATTCAAAATAAGTTTTTTCATTGATTGAGGTCAGTTATTACATACTTCTGAATTGTCAGGATATTCAGTTTTATGTCCACATAAAATATTGCATCTCATGTATTTTCCTCAAACTCAGCAAAAAGTAGAAACTGTCCTAACTGAAAGAGCATATCCTCACCACTTAGGAGCTTAATAAGTAATGATTTTTCTAATGAGGAAGAGACCTTCCTTAACTTTAGTGATAATGTAGATTTGGGGTCAGAAGAATAAACATCTTACATGGAGAGAAGAGTGATATCCATCAAGGAGAGACTGGAGTTGAGTAACCAGCAGGTTAGTGTGGCATTTGTAGCAAACCAGAGGGATAATAAGTATCTTAGCCCAAGTCAATGGTCATCATTTTATTTAGGGCGAGCCCCTAAAATGGTAGCTAAAGCCACCAAAGCAGTGAGACTTCATATGGTCAGCTATCCAAGAGAACATTAATGGAACTCAAAGAGATTAATCAGCCCTAATTTGACCCTGATTAAAAAAGAGGTTTAAAGGTGTTGGCGCTTCAATGATTGCATTGATGGGAGCTTATATTTAATTGCTCTTTTCTATGTTTCTTAAGATGGATGTTGGGAAAATCTATGTTATGTTTGTGTGAAAATTTGTATCAGCATATTATTTTTTCTGTTGTGAGTCTTTGAGGTAAGTTACAAAAATCATAAAGCCAGTGATCTGTTTCTCTGTCTCTAAACAAGACCAGATAAATCATTTCAAACAAAATGTGAACAAATTCTAAGAAGACCCCTAAGTAAACAATTCCATCCCAGGCAACTATGACCTCATATAGTAGAAACTTAATAAATATTGAATGACAAATTGAACATATTCATAATCAACAAACTTCAACATCAGGAAATGTTTCCTCATTGCTGCCTTAGTCTCTCCTATTTTATTTCTTCTTATTATGATCTCAGAAAATGTAGAGAATAGCTAGCCATCAATCTCTGTATAATATCTGTTCTGTACATGAAAACTATTATTAAATTTCCTTCATGATCCTCAAACCCATTTAGTCTTCTCTTCTGCAGGCTAAATAATTCATCTCCTTCTTTTATTTTATTCTTATCTGAATTTCTTGCATTAGCCAGGAGGAGAAATGCTGAAGTCACAGGGGATTTTGAACCCAACATTCCTTAAGAATGTTAAGAGTAATAAGAAAAGAGCAGTGATGTGTGGAGATAGCACTACTAAAACATGATAACGAACAGAAATTTTCAAAGAAATTGCTAACATCTGAATCATTTTATAATTTGAGTTTTCTGTAAGACACAAAAGAAAAGATGTTCAGTGAGGGAGAATAAAATGTTTGTGCTTAGTCTCTCTTCTTTAACTACATGTACTCTGATTCCACAGTTCCTCAGAACTCCTAAAATCTTAGGTTCATATTCAATACCTGCTAATGGTCTCACTCTGTAAAATGAAAAATGCCTTGGAGTCTTCTTTATACAAGTAGATTCCTCTCTGAAGACTATAGAAAAGAAAAATGGTTCATAAATTTCTGATGGCCTCAGAGAAAAAAATCTTGAATTCCATTCAGAGAAGTTAAATATAAAGAATGCAAACTATTTGAGGAATATTTGAGCCTGACACTCGTGTTTAAAGGAGTGAGACATGCAAAGTTTTTGGTTGTGAAAAAGCTTTGCTACTGAATTCTATCCAACATTCTAGTTCTGTATAATATAACAGAAGGGCATCCTGAGCTGGTTTATGTCATGAAGCAGTGGATTCAAGAGAAGTTAAATGTCTTTTCCTCCAGGATACTGAGAATAAACTGCTGACATTACCAGACTGGTTCCAAAGTTAATACAGAAGATGGGACAACTGCAACTTGATCGCCCCTGTTTTAAGAAAGAGTGGCACCATCACATTAGAACTTCACTAGACAGCCCTTAAAATACTAAAGCTTTAACCTATAATGTGATTACTTTATTCTAAATATTTTATTTGAATCAAATGTAATAGGTATAGCAATCTCATATCCCTTCCAGACATATAAAGAGTTCTTGCCTTAAAACGTAGAAAGATTACCCAGGAGACCTGTCATCTTTACAGTGAAATACAAATAACATAATTCAGTCATTTACCTCAACCTAAGTTCTTAATAGTACTTCGTTGACCCAAATGGTATGCATGCATCTCAATTTTAATTTTATGTCTTAATTTGCAGTCTGATTTAAAGAGTCATACTCCACCAAGCTTTTGAGGAAAGAGGAGTGTCTCAAATTTTGCAGTATTGTCATTAGTGAGGGACTGAATGGATAACTGGTTTTCTGCAAGACATGTTTTCCCTAGGGAACGCACTCACTCTGGTTAATCAACTGGCAAACAAGACACCTAGGGTTATCTCTTTACCACCCTATTGCCCCATCAATAATGTACAGACTGTCACTAAGTAGTCATTTCTCCCTTCTAGGCTGAATTTTGAGAGGTGAATCATGTGGGAAAAAATAGAAGTTACAGTGTGGAGACTGTGGGTCACACTGTAATCTCAAATACATGCTGTGCTATTCTGCAGACAGTCCATCAAGATATGTTCCAAGGCGTGAACTGGTGCATACAAAAGTATATAGGCTGAGACCACCAAACTCATTTCATTAGGACCTTTCAAGGTTAACATTATAATCATGCTTCAGGGCATAAACTGATCACCAGCTGAGCTCAGGAAGACATTTTACTTCTGTGAAAAGTGTCCCCAGTGGGTCAGTTGCATTGCACGTACATTTTACCTTTTGCAAATAGTTCTTTAGCCATACCAAAATTTCCTTCTTATCTTTATCTTCGTCTTGCAAATTAAAGCTTAAATCAAGCAATACTAATTTTAGGTTTTAAATAACTCCAATCTGAAGTGTTCTTTCTTTTTTCTTTTTTGTTATTGTTTCCTAAATTTCCAATTAGTTTTATATATATATATATATATATATACACACACACACACACACATATGTATATATGTTTGTTTGTTTACTAACAAATTTACATGAGAACTATGCATTAGGATTCATTATAATTATCTCATAATGGAAGTTTTACTTAACTAAGGACACTGAAAATACTGCCAATAGTTAACAATTTCCATTGTCCAGAAAGTTTCTGATGTTTAGCACCAAATATTGGATACTGCATTAGTGTAGTATATTTCTGATGGTCCAGGTCACTCACCTGGTCAACAGCATGAAAACACATACATGATTCCCATCACCAGCTCCTACTTATGGCACCTTGCACAGAATGCCAGCCAAAAAGTCCTTCTTGGAGTGACATCCTTCAAACATTCAGCTCCCATCTATCGCAGGAGTATTAAGGCAGGAAGGTGAGGAAACGGAGTTTGGGTCTCCATAAACAACTGGACAGCATGGAGAAGGAATATGAACATTATTAGCATGTCATACTGGTGTTCTTTTAATAGGATTCATCTGGAGTTTCTTGCTCATTATATGCTCATTTTGATAGGTGCTCTCTTTCATCTGTTTAGGATCTGGAGATTATTAGATACAGAGAAAGGAACCACTCTCAAGCAGATTTTTGGTCTTCCAGTAATGCTATCACTGAGAAGCCATAACCCTAACATTTTTTTTAACCATACAGGGGATATCACCTACATCCCCACAACCTGCTCAGCTTGAAAAATCACCTAGAGCTGTAGTTAATGACTTCTCAGCAGGGCCTATCTGCTGAGGCAGTAAAGCACTGACCCAGACTGCCTGGGTTCAAAACCCACCTTTACCACTTAATTAAGCAATCACTTAGCTTCTCTATACTTCAGTTCCAGCCCCATCCCCAGACACATCTGGGGATAAACCACAAGGTCAGTGTGAGGATTACATGAGATAGTTCAGAACAGTGCCTGGCATACAGTAGATACTCAATAAGTGTTTACTGAATAAAGGGATGTAGAGTACATCGGCATATACCTGGCTCATAGCAAATACTCAATTATTTTTGTACTTCTAACATAACTTTATATTAGAAATCTTGATCTTATTTGGGGGTAGAGCCAAGCAAACCTTGTCTTGGCAGTGGCTTTGCTGTGCACATCAAAAATCCTGGAATTTCAGAATGGGAAGGGGAAGAATATCAAATTGCCTAAAACTAATTTTCTTAAAATCAATTGGCATAATGATCAATTTTACCTAATGACAAATTCATCTAAAATGTTCACTTACCAAATATACAACTTTTCATGTGTACTAAAATAGTAGTAGCTTGGAGGCATTTTTATAAACTTTCATAGTGACTATTTTGCCAACCTTCGAGGATTTTCAAGGCATTTCACCCAATTAAGACTAAATGTTTAAAGTGTTATAAAGTAGATTTTAAAAGCCCACTATATCCTAAAAATGCTTAAGAGTGGCATCTTATTATATATGAAATGGTACATCTATGACAGATTTTTATTAGGAATATGATAATTAGGCTAATGGGTATTTGGGCAGATTGGATATTAGGAGAATTGGTTTTAGGTGAACCACGCTCACTCTCTCACGGGGTCAGGATTTGAGAGCAGTGGCACGTTTTTGCCTGAGTCATTTTGTTGACTTTTCTCTGTGACAAGGTTCAGCTCTGAAACAAGATCTAGTCTGACAGCTTTCAGCTTCAGATCCATGACAGATTTCCAGACCTGGAGCCTGCTCACCCACTTTGGTTGACCCTATGACAAAGTAGCAAATCTGTATTCTGCACAGAATTCACATAGCCACAGAAATCCATTTTGCCCTATCTATGAACTCACAATGGTACACATGATTTAACACAACAGCTTCTTTTCATTTTACCTGTTTTGATAATATATATTTTACATCACACATCTCCTCTGACAATAGGCTGTTTTATAACCATTTCTTCTTCAAAAATAAGAAAGATAATTAAGATGCAGAGGTATGGTAAGTTTGCTTAAGAAAAGAGAGTATGGGAGAATATGCAAAAGGTATGGGGGACATGTACAATTTCTATACACAGGAGTCCTAAGATACATGTGAACTCACAGTGCTTCTCCTAAAATGGCAGCCAACACAACAAACCTTTCTTTGAAATCAGTTTTACTTTCATTGATTCCGGCTCTCATATGGAACAGTCAACGCTCTGCTGTTGCTACGTCATAAAATTTTTCTTCAATTGTACATGTACTATAAAGGCAAGGAATTTTCATCCTGATGAGAATGTTTACACTTTCCTGAACTCAAAGGAAGGTAAACAGCGTACTAGGTGCACAGAGTTTGTTTAAAGTTCTGCCTGCCTATATAATAAGGCAAGTGTGTCCGTCATATCATGTAGTAACTAGTGGTGTGGAAACTGACATCTGCCAACCAGTAATGCTGGTCATACTTCACTGCTGCCCCAACTGCTCACAGTATGGTTCAGCCTGCCACCCTGAGCTCCAGCCAGCTGTCAAGGCTGCCACAGCTGCCATCTTATTTACTGCCATAAGCTTTCTTGGCATTGTGGACCCAGACACTGCTGAGATGGTGCCTGTCATTGGCTGTAAAAGGCACAGGGATGAAAGACTCTGAGGAACCCTGGGAAGGTGCAACATGTTTGAACCAACTGACAGTGGAACCAGTAGGCACTGAATTCTCCAAGGTTGTTCTTTGTTGACTGATAAGATTGGACAAGTCACAGTAGGCCCCCCAGAACTCCTATTCAGAGCTGTTTTAATTGAATGTGTCACTGACAAGGGACAATCACTTGGGCTGTGGCATCTATTCCAAATGAAACAATTGTTTTAAAGTAATTGGTCTGACAAGAAGGCTGGCAGCCATTGAGGATAAGATGCATGTGTTTCTATGAGAAGAGACAGAAAACACGCTCCCTGTAATTGCCAGGGCTAACCTTTTAAACTTTTCCCTTTACTTCTCATGAAACAAGTCCTTCCAACACCTCTGATTTGAATAAACATTGAACAATTCTAGGGACACCACTTTGCTTTACATGTTTTTTATACACATAAGAGGCTCATTTTCAGCTTGTTTAAACTAACCAGTCACAACAATTTGTAATGGATTTAATAGGAAAAAAAATGGAAAGGGTTAATTTGTCTCCGAACTTCTTTGCAAATCTCACTGTTAGCAACTCTCGATACAAGGGCTGCAATTATGCTCTGTAAGACAGAAGGTCACTTCCATCAGCCAGTTAGCTCGGATTGAGCCAAATTTCCCCAGTATGTACATGGTTTCCCAGGAGACCGCCGAGTCTGCAAGAGCCAAAAGCATCTAGGCAAGTGGTGTTTAGCCATTATAACACACCTAGGCCACAACAGAATATATAGCACATTAGAAAGAGAAGAAACGATATGCTCTAACCCACAATCATTGCATACACTCTAGTCCAGATCATGCCCTATTATAGTGGTAAAGAAAACCAACATTGCTATAATATTTTGCAAAATATTTCACATGTATTATCTCATTTGATCTTCACAATATCTGAGGTAGGAATTATCTTTAGCCATTTTATATATAGGAGGAATGAAGCCCACCTATATGACTATGTGGTGGAAGTTAATAGAAAGCAGTATTTTTGACTCCAAGTCATTTTTCTAACACACCACAATGACTGACTCCATCTTCAATCTGCTTTTATTTTTGCTATATTGAATATGCCCTTCCTATGAAATAACATCTAGCCTAAAATTTTAACTAAAATATGTAAATTGGGGAAGGAGAGGGAATTTACTAGTCTTTCTCTAACACCTTCTTTTGTGAATCAGTTTCCACTAAGTCACAAGGCACATAAACATGCATGTTCTTAGTGATATTGCTTACTCTTAACACCCGGCTCTTGACATCTAATAGCTGTAGGAGCTTGGGAAATTTACTTATTTCTCTATGCCACAGTTTCTTCATCTATAAAAAGAGTATTAACCCATTCATTCATTCAATTTTACATTTATTCAGCAAGTATTATATACCAACAGAATGCAGGAGACTGCCCGTAGGTCCTAGGGACATAACAGGGAACAAGCCAAATAAAATCTCTACTTAGATTACCAGAGAAGAGAGTCAGTTAACAAATAATAGATATATTCATTGTGTAGCAATACCCAGTTACAAATGAAGAAGAACAGAGTTGGTTGGAGGCTAGAGAGTGATGGTAGAGAAAAGAAAATGATGCTCTTTTAGATAGAATGGTCACAAAAGGCATCTTTAGGAGACGACGTTTGAACAGAGATCTTTCTGTGGGAGGGAATTCTGTGAAGACAATTCCAGGCAGAGAGAAGAACAAGTACAAAAGCCCTGAAGCAGAACATGCCTGTGTGTGTTCACGAAACAACAAAGAGGTATATGTTGGGCAGAATGAGAGAGGAGGAGGAAGCTGGCAGACATTAGGTCAGAGAAGTGACCAGTGATTGCTCAGGTAGGGCCTTGGTGGTCTTCAACAGGACTTCTGACTTAGGTCTAAGTACGATGAGAATCATTTGGTGTTTCTGAGGCCTGAGGAATGTCACTCCAACAATTGTAGGATGACTAGGATATAGGGAAACAGACAAGAACAGGGAAACCAGTTAGGAAGCAGTTTCAGTTAATACTGGAGAGAGATGACTGCAGATTGGACAAGGGCTATGGCCGTGGAGGTTGTGAGGAATGACTGTTCTTTACTGATGAATTGGAGGAAAGGTGGAAGGGAAAGATTAATCAAGGGTGATGGCATTTGAATCAAGCTATTGGGTGAAAGGTGGTTCTAGTTACTGAGCTGGGACAGATAAGAGGTAAACAAGTTTTGGGGGAATTAAACATACCTACCTCAAAGGTTTAATGTGAAAATAAAAGCATTCTGCAAAGACTGTGGTATATAATAAGTTTCAATAAACATTAGGTATTGTTATGATCATTATTATCATTACTAAATTAATCAAGTCCTGTAAATCTTATTTCCTAGAAACCCTCAGAGCTTTCCTCTCTATACTCACTATTGTGCCTTGGTCCAAGCCCTCATTATCTTGTACTTGGATTCTTGTAATGGCCAGCTGAGTTTCCTGCCTTTAGACGAGACTATATTTAATGTTTTCTTCACTGTAAGCAGAATAATCTTATCATGATTCTTCCTTAGCTTCAACACTTCAGTGGCTCTCCATGGCCAATAGAACAAAGCTGTGACTCCTTAATTATTTGCCCCTCTTCTACTTCTCAGCAACTATCCTCCTGTTTTTTTCAGCCTCCAATAATATCAAAAAATACCTGTGGTTACCCTAACATTATAGGTGTGTATGCCTTCCTGCCTTTGCCCATGTCATGTCTCTTGCCTGGAATACCCTTTCAAGTCTCAGTGTATCTTGCAAAGTTTTATTTTTCTATTTAAATCCTAAGGAGGAATCACCTTTTCCATTGAAGTATTTTGTAAACGTTCCTAAAAGAGTGTATTATCATGTCTTGTACACAGTTCTATTACTGTAAATAGCACATTTCTTTTTCACATACAGAGAACTTTAATATGTATGTCTGTGTTTGTCTCTCCTTCACAATTGTGAAATCCTTAATGGCAAGGATATGTTTTTTTACCTATGAATGGGTGTTTGCGCAGTTAGTGGCACGTATGTATTCACCTTTATTTTTGTGACCTAACTTCAGTGGTTTGTGAGAAGAGGGTTTGCTTCATCACTCCTGGGTCTAGATGTCAGAGATGAAGAATGGAGCATTAGTGCACCTTCTACACTCTGCTGCCTAAGATCACCTGCTTACGACAGGTTTTAGGGTTTTACCTGACTTCTTTACTTTATTATGGATTTTCCAATGACACATTGGCTATTAACACTAGTGAGTTATGCTAAATTTGAAAACAACTATAAAAATGAAATGAAAGTGATGGTGGAAGTAACACTTTTTTCTTTGCTTCAAGTAACTGCTGCATTCTATCATGACTTTTTAATGTCTTGTGTATTCATCCTTTTCTCTCATCACTACCCCAAAGTATTCATATCAAACAAGCCTCTTTGTAGATTTTTTAAAATTAATTAATTTATTTATTTTTGGCTGTGTTGGGTCTTCGTTGCTGTGCGCAGGCTTTCTCTAGTTGCGGCGAGCGGGGGCTACTCTTCGCTGAGGTGCACGGGCTTCTCATTGTAGTGGCTTCACTTGTTGCAGAGCATAGGCTCTAAGCACACGGGCTTCAGTAGTTATGGCACGTGGGCTCATTAGTTGTGGCTTGCAGGCTCTAGATCACAGGCTTAGTAGTTGTGGTGCACGGACTTAGTTGCTGTGCGGCATGTGGGATCTTCCTGAACCAGGGATCGAACCGGTGTCCCCTGCATTGGCGGGTGGATTCTTAAGCACTGCACCACCAGGGAAGTCCCTGTAGATATTTTTTAAATCATCTCTGCCTTGAAGCCTTTATACCTCTGCTATTTTAAATATTCTGTCTTGTTTTCCGAGACTGTAGGTCTAACACATGCGATTTATGAGTCACCTCTTCCTTGGAGTCTTTATTGTTCAATCTGGTTTAGATTGATATCTCCCTTCTCTGAAGTTACAACATTATCTGTACAATCTTCATTGGTTTCTAAATATGCATGGTTTCATGTTATTTTAGTACTATTTCATTTGTACATTTGTTATTTTTCCAAATAGACTTTAATACCCTTATTTGAAAATACTGTTGCATATCCCTTCTGCATCTCTCAAAGCCCATGGTACCGTTTTGACCTCAGTACAGGTGTTCAATAATAGATGTTGAAATGAAAAGAGAAATGCATAAAATGTATTTCCTTTCACCCATAACATGTCTAGGAAAATGAACTAAATTAAAACTTAAAATTTGATCATCAGCCATAGTTTTTAGAGTTAGAAATGGAGGTTCTAGTTGGAAAAGAAAAGCAAAACTCATTTTCCCTTCAATTTTATAAGAGTAATAAAGTCACAGGTGATATTTTACCATGCAGGAATGAGGAAGCAGTGTCATCAGACCTTCCAGCTTCCATTTTTCAAGGAAAATGGGCCTATCTGAAAATAGTTGTCTAAAATGTTAGTTTTTTAAGTGCTTCAAGGGCTAACATTTTGAGGGCCAAACAAAATGGACCTGAAGGCTGGGGGCCTTGTAGGCCCAGATTATACCACCTCTGTTTTCTAAGAACTACCAGAGAAACAAATAATTAGATTCATCAGGGTTAAGAGCTTTCAAGGACCCAGCAAAATTGATATCATCATGGTAAATCCAGTATATAATGTAACTGCACTCCATCCTCGGTTTTCACTCCTGAAACAACAAGTTTGGGGGAGGGGGAGGTTTGAAAATATTTCCTCCATTTGACACATATTAAAATGTGAAATAAAGAAACATATATTTTTTATAGTACATAGTCTAAGGACTGTTTCTATTGCCCATGTAATATCTAGTGTAAAGTTTCCTCATTAGACAATTTCACACTGTCTGGCTGCCCCCCCTCCTACATTACTTCTTTGTCAAAGAAGTTTTAAAAATGAAAGCCCAAGACAAGAGGCATTTTAAATTAATTAAAAACTGTCACAGCTGTTCCAACCAACCTGGGAAGACATATAGCAAATTTTACACCCCTTCATGTTATTTTTTCTCAGGATAACTGTTGGCAAGGGGTCAGCCTGTCATGACAGAGTCCAATTAAAATTATATATCATTGCAAGTTTTCTTTTCTCTGTTGTCAATAATGGGATCCTTTAGATAGCCCTTCAATATCCACTCCTGGGCATTTTAATTTCCTGACAAATCTATCATCTGAAATTTGCCATCAGGAGTAGTCAGTCTCTGAGCAGTGATAAAACAGCACAAATCCTGGTACTTTCCTTAGCACTGTAACAAAGAGATAATCTTTATAACATTATTGTGGCTCTGTATTCTTATAACCTTGCCTATGTCTGTGTATCACAGTACTATAGGAATGAAATTCAGGCAGGGATTTGATAAACTTATGAAGGAATGTATAAATGTATGACATCTTAGACCAATATTTCCAAATCTTTAAGATCTCCCTGGTCTCTCAGATTCCCATTATGTTATAATAAATCTCTTATATATATTTAGACTATGTAAACAATAAAATTTTTATTCACTCACACAGAAAAGCATAATTTCCCAGAGACTATATTGAGAATGAGTACAGATAGTTAGAAGTAGAAAAACTACTAACAGAGGTCAAAGCCACAAATTTAAACAGTTAAGAATTTATTGTCTTTGAAATGTACAGTTATCCAATTAAACAAAATATAATATTTTCCCTTGGAATGTACAGAAGTACTTAGGATCTGGGGATGGGGGCGGGTGAGAGTTTCTTATTTTTGAATTGTTAACTATTTGTTACTTAACAAATCAAAGTGGAAGCCAGTAAATTTGTTACTATTAATACTAAACTGTATTAATAGCAGCAATGATCACAAAATATTTGGGGGAGCTATTTAGTTTGTTTTTCAATAGTGATGAGCTGCTGAGGAAGAGATTAGTTAATAACTGGGATGGCTCAAATGTGAGAACTGCTAAGACATCAGCAGCACAGAGCAGAGTATGTGCCACTGTTAAGGGTAGAACCGTGCCCCCTCCCCAAATGTTTATGTTGAAGCCCTAACACCCAGTTACCTTAGAATGTGACTGTATTTGGAGATAGGGCCTTTAAAGAGGCAATTATGTTAAAATGAAGCTCTTAGGATAGGCCCTAATCCAATCTGACTGGTGTCCTTATAAGAAGAGGAAATTAGGATACAAAAAGTGATACCAGGGATGCTGTGCACAGAGGAAAGACCATCTGAGGATACAGCAGTAAGGCAGCCAACTGTAAGCCAAGAAGAGAGGCCTCAGAAGAAACCAAACCTGCCAATACCTAACCTCAGACTTCTAGCCTCCAGAACAATGAGAAAATAAATGTCTGTTGTTTAAGCCACCCATTCCGTGGTATTTTGCTATGGGAGCCCTCGCTAACTAATATATTAGGGAGGGCCCAGACTCATTAGAAATCAATGCAGTGGCATCCAGAATGGAACTGAGGAAGGAATGTTTGTTGCAGAAGTTTCCCCTGCCCTACACATTTACCCAAGAGGAGCACAAGAGAGCAAGTCTGCATTTGAAGTCCTGTGTCTAGTGAGCATAAGCTTAGTCACTGTTACATACCAAGCATCCCAATCTGCATTCTGGGATATAGCAATAAAAGGAGATTAGGTAATAAATCAGTTCTGAAATGGGGCAGGGTGGTGTTTAGTTCTATGTCAGGCAATTTGTACATGCAAAGAAGGACTCTTTTATAAGAGGCTGAGGTAAACTAAGTAGGATCTAGATCTAGGGTAAGAGGATTGACAGGAATTAATGAAGTACCAGGACCCTTAGGTATTGGTTGAGGTTTAGAGCAGGGCCACCATCCTTGATTACCACATAGAGAGAATGGAGAACAGTGGGCCCAAAAATCATGGGAAGATAGGAAACTCTATAACCCAGAGGCTCAGTGAGCCTTGATTTTCTTCCACAGTACCATTCTCCTTAGCAGTACACCGGATCTTTTACCTAGGTGGCCACAGACAAGACGTGGAGACAATGGAGCATTGGTAGAGCGGTAAGGTGGGTTCATGTAAGTGTGTAGATTTATTCAAGGATCTATTAATCATGGTTCAGTAAGAAGATTCTAGGTCTGGGGGAACTTGACTTAATAAGTTTATCATTGATTCATTCAGACACTCATTTAAATGACAATATTTATGGAGTAAACACAATAGCTGAGGCTTCTTTCTGCCACAGTTAATTCAGTAACATACTGAAGATGGGGTGGCAGGGAAGGTTTAGAGAGGGACGTAGAACTTGAATGTAGTGAGTTATAGGGTAAGAGGTAGAGAGGTAAAGGTGTAGATTACATTTATTAGGTAATTTACAAATTAAATACTTGTTGCTCTTTTAAATAATGTGCCTCGTCTTACACAGGATTTATTAGAAAATTCACAAATCATTTAAAACATAATCTCAGATTTTAAAGAATGATTCTTACTTAGCAGAAGAATACATTTACAGGGAAATATAAACTATATGACTTAGTTGGAATGAGGAACATAAATAGTCTTGCAGATGAAGGGCAGGGGAATGTCAGTGTGGATTGAGACTTTGTGCTTTGTAAAAGCACTGGAGAAAAGGCAAGCATTGAAGCCAGACATCCTGAGCAGAGGTTTTGAATTAAGAGATTAGTACAGCATAATTTTTTGAAACAGAAAACCCATTGATCCTACTTGAGGGACGTGATTAGTCGAAGAGCAAACAGCATTTGAAGGTGTTGATTTCCCCAGGAAGGAGACTCTGAGATGGAGAGTGCACCAGGGGTGTTCTCAGGATCAATAGCTGTGGCAGGACTAAGCAAAGTGAGGATCTCGGTTTAGAGGCTGTCTCAACAAAGGCCTCAGCTACCCAAGGGGAAGCTCTGAAGCTAAGACGACCCTTCAGAGTTGTATCAAAGGGGACTGAGGCTTTATAGTCTCATGTTGACCTGTCAATGGAATGCAGGCTTTCCCAGGAAGGAGGGTGATTTTGGACAAACAATATCTCTCCAGCTGAGGGCAATTTCCAGAGGACCCTGACTACCAGGGGGATCAGCTGGCAGCTGGGAGATTCAGTCTTTGAGTTCCAAAAGGAGACATGGGAAATAATGCAACATCCACTGCCATTTCATTCTTTGTGCCTCTCAGATACAGTTCTTTGTATAAATTCTTGGAGCAAATCTTCTAGAACTCTGGTGTACCTATTTTCCTTAGGAAAACTTAGAAGAGGAAGGTTAGTGGGACAAACTCTGCCCCACTGGTACAGCTGGTTTCAGGACCACAAATTATGCTCAGGTCTCCCATCTATACTACTTTCTAGATTTTTCTATCCTCAGCTGACATTCCTCGTCTAGGTGGCTTACTGAATGATGTGACTGTGACACTCATCCTTATGGGATCTGAGCTTGCCCTTTTTAGGCTGTGGTTTCTGCACTAGTCAGTTTACTGTCAAAGTTGAGCAAGGAAGTAGCAACAGGTACTAAGGTGAATCACCTGGTGCCAAACATTTTCCTCCCTGTCCCTCCTGAGTAACATCCGGGTCAGTTATACTTGCCAGGATGGTCAGTCCTCCTCTTGTCCTCTAGTCTGAGGAGCCCAAAGTCCTCAGGAAAAGTCAAAACTTATATAGTTCAGTGGAACTTTTGGTATGTGTCCAGGTGTAGGCATCCCTGCTTTGGAAATTAGAATCTTTAAACCCACAAAGCCCAGGGTTACTAGAACAAGAAACTCAAATTTCCCAAGTGAGTGACAGAAGTGATGCGAAACACAGTCACTCTTGCCTCCAGCCTTTGGTTCCTGGATCCATATATTCTAGCTATTGGAGAAACAACACCTTCAGAGTACACTGAATCTGGGGTGATGGTGCCCCATGTTTACAAAATACTGTCTGGTGCTGTAGTTGTGCTTTCCACAGACTAACCCATCATTGTATCAGGCTAGAAGCTTCTGGATACTGTGGTATGTGATAGGACCAGGCAATGGGTTCCTGTTCTTAAAATTGGTCAAGGCGTCATGAAATTTTATTGGGACAACTGTCCTAACCTCCTGACCATCATTCTTGACTGGTTTTTGTTATTTAAATGGTTGAATTATTTAGATACCCTTATTGGCTACCGTATGTCTTTCCCCGAAGAAAGCCATGTTCAATTAACCATCTCCAAAACTCTCTGTGTGTCAAGGCACCCCATATCCTCCCTTCCACACTGTGACCTTGCCACCAATTACAATAATTGCATCCACCTAGATTATGTCGGTTAAGCCTCCCCACCTGGCCTCTATCTCGTGGGAGTCCTATCATCCCCACTGATGTCAGAGAATGCAGTTCTGTAATGGCGTATCTTACCACCTTACTTGGTTTAACAGAGAAGAGGCATAACTGAACTTCTTAGTGATGCTGATTCCCTTATCACCGATCTATCCCTTATTGGTTTGGTAAATAATGAACACTCTGGGTGCTCCTAAGGAACATAATCACTGGTGGTACTTCAGACCTTACCTAGCATTGTTATTCTAGCATCCTTCTCTGTCTGCTATGACAGTTTTGGCATTTCTACCTCACTTTATGTTGTTGCTTGATTATTTTCAGCTTCTGAGAACTATTCTAAGTGTGTTGCTAAGATCTTTATTTGGGTGCTGAATCCTATATCCCATGACAGCAGACCCATACTGTAACTTATCCAACTTTATGTTTTTTCCCTCTATTTGATATATCACCCTCAGAATCCAGTTCCATGAGTATCTCTTAGTTCCTACTGGTGTATATTGCCTACGTTCTACAACTCCTTGGAAGTATATTTCTTTCTCTCCATTGGCAGGCACAGCACTTCCTTAGCCAGGTTATGTTGGAATTTATCCCTAATTATTGTCTTAGTGTCCAGAAATGGGGGGTAGGGGAGATTCAGAGGGATTGTGGATATTTGTGTCATATTGTCTTACAGGTAGAGGCCTCTGCATTTTCATCAAGCCAAGGGATACACCAGTCCTTAATAAGGAGACAAGCTGAGAGTTCAGGAATATTTAGAGATTCCTGAGTTTTTGAGCACCTCAACACAGATGTCCCATTCCATAACTCTGGGCCCTGAATTTTGGGTGGCCGACTTAACTAGGTTTTGTACATAACTTTCTTAGGAGCTCTGCCATATTTATGATCAAATCCTGGTCTGCAGATTTTTCTGTCTTCAAGCTTTAAAAAGTGAGAGCCTTTTTTTTTGCCACGCCATGCAGCATGTGGGATCTTAGTTCCCCTACCAGGGGTCGAACCCATGCCCCCTACATTGGGAGTGCAGAGTCTTAATGACTGGACTACCAGGGAAGTCCCAGTGAGAGCCTCTTTATATTCTAGCAGGAGGACTCCTGACTTTTACACTTAGTTTTAATCCCCAGTTAGTCCTCTCAGCCGTTTTCATTATCCTTCTCTAAACCGTCAATTGTACTTAGCAATACACATCCAATTTCCTTATCCTTATAGTTACTATTTCACCATTGTTCTCAAACACCTGATATACTGTCCCCATTAATGGAATCCCTTCCAGTCATATTGTTGCAATTCACCACCAATGAACATTTTAAGGATTGCATCTGCTACCCTAAGCCAGCAGCTATGCACACTCTACTTACCACCAGTGATGGAGTCCTCAGTGCCAGTGAGCTGAAGAATGATGGGATCCAGAATCCCATCTTAGCATCTGCTTTCTTATATCATTATTAATACCACTCATGGAACCAAATGCTGTAGGTTGGGTTCTTCTGAAAGCAGATTCTGAGATGGAGATTAGCATGCAGAAAATGTGTTAGGGAGTGTCCTTGCAATCAACTCCTAGTACAAAGAAAGGAAAGAAGCAGGATTGAGCGAGGGAGAAGTTATGTTGTTATGTAATCCACATTAGACTCAGCTGACCCCTTAGGAAGCTCTGAAGCTGGAATAACCTTTTAGATTTAACCTGCTTGTGGCAAGGAGGCCAGACCTTTAATACTCACATATCAATCGGTCATTGAGTGTAGTTGGCCTCTGAGAAAGGAATATGACCTGGATTGAGACAGCTCTCTCCATCTGAGGGCAATCTCTGGAGATGGTTTACAGATGAGGTAACCCACTCCTAGTAGCTGGGAAAATATGTCTTTCAGTCTTATAGATGTATTTGGGAAATGAATCATAGTGTTCACTACTGAGGAGGTCTAGAAAAGAAATGAATACTTTATAGGCTCATTTTGAATAAAAACCCCTTTCTCTTCCTACCACTATTCACTTTGTATAATCACAAAATTTATTCAGTGTAACTAAATCTGAACTATCACACAAAAGAATGTAGAATTTGATGAAATTGTAAGAACACAACCCCATCAATGCTGATTCCTTAGCATTGTATTACAGGTTATAAAAAGGCAAGAGTTTACATAGGAAAAAAATTTTTAATGTATGATGAACTCATAATTATGTAGATTACCATGAAAATAAGCAAAAATAGCAAAGAGGTTGCAATAACCAAAGTGAAAATTTATTGGAGTTCAAAGATATAAAAATCTTTTAGAAAACTATACAGGAAGAGAACAAATAATATATTTCTATAGGAGTACAGTTCATAGTTGAGTTGTTCACAACACAGAAGTTTCAAGGAGAAAAGTGCTGCAGGTTGTTAAAAAAATAGATTGTTATCTGGCAGTAGGATACTGCTCCTAACTTATCACAAGAATCATAATGGAATGCTTGTTATGATGCATAATGGAATGTAGATTCCTAGTCCCATTCCAAACCTATCAGATTCTCTTAAATTGGGTGACCCCCAAAAAGGAAAACTGAGAAAAGTATTTGAGTACAAATACCATATTTGTGGGGGGAGTCCCAGGAAGCAGTTAAGGGCATAGGGAAATGAAACAGGGAAGGAGAGGAAGCCAACAAGTTGCTCGTTGCTGAGCATGTTACCGTTGAGCTGAGGCTCAATGTTGCAGAACTGTGAGACCATGTAAATAATTATAAATAGTTATTCCATCCAAAGGGTAAGGAAGCTCTGGCTCCCATTAGTCATTGACTGAGGTCTCTCCCCAGGAACATGAAGCTTCATTACTACTTGTCTGCTCTGCATAGACAAGAAAGAGTACCCAGAAGGAGAGTTGCAAGTGCTCATAGTGGGAAGCAAGAGACATATGCCAGAACAGTGAGACCAAGAGTGGATATGGATGGGGGACTTACATTGTCTGACAAACAGACTTTCCAGAAGAGGAGCCTGGAATTAGTATTTTTAATAAGATCCTTAGCTAATTCACGTGACCAGATAAGTTTGTACAACACTGCTCTATTATGCGCTAATGGAAAGTGACACAAATGTTAGAAATGGCCAACATAAAGATATTACAGGCACACCTCGCTTTATTGCACTTTACTTCATTGTGCTTTGCGAGTAATGCAACCCTGTGTTGAGCAAGTCTATCAGCACCATTTTTCCAACAGCATTTGCTTACTTCATATCTCCGTGTCACATTTTGGTAATTCTTGCAAAATTTCAAACATTTTCATTATTATTAATTTCTTATGATCAGTGACCAGTGATCATTGATGTCACTATTATAATTGTTTTGAGACACCACAAACCGTGCCCATATAAGACAGCAAATTTAATTGATAAATGTGGTGGGTGTTCTTACTGCTCCACACACTAGCCATTGCTCCATCTTTTTCCCTCTCCTCAGGCCTTCCTATTCCCTGAGACACAACAATATTGAAATTAGGCCAGTTTATGACCCTACAATGGCTTTTAAGTGTTCAAGTGAAAGGAAGAGTCACACGTCTCTCACTTTAAATGAAAAGTTAGAAATCATTAAGCTTTGTGAGGAAGGCATGTTGAAACCAAGATAGGCCAAAAGCTAGGCCTCTTACACCAATTAGCCAAGCTGTGAATGCAAAGGACAATTCTTGAAGGAAAGAAAAGTGCTACCCCAGTGAACACACAAATGATAAGAAAGCAAATCAGTCTTATTGCTGACATAGAGGAAGTTCTAGTGGTCTGGATAGAAGATCAAACCAGCCACAACATTCCCTTAAAGCAAAGCATAATCCAGAGCAAGGCACTGACTCTTTTCAATCTGTGAAGGCTGAGAGAGGTGAGGAAGCTGCAGAAGAAAAGCTTGAAGTTAAAAAAGGTTGGCTCATGAGGTTTAGGGAAAG
>NW_006790551.1:1265410-1291076 GCF_000442215.2 Lipotes vexillifer
TCCATTACATTGCTGTTGTAGAAGCTGCAGCAAGTTACCCAGATCTAGCTAAGATAATAAAGGTGGTTACATGAGAAACAGATTTTGAATGTAGACAAAAACAGCCTTTTATTAGAAGAAGATGCCACCTACTAGGACTTTCATAGCTAGAAAGGAGAAGTCAATGCCTGACTTTAAAGCTTCAAAGAACAGGCTGCCTCTCTTGTTAATGCAGCTGGTGACTTTAAGTTGAAGCCAGTGTTCATTAACCATGCTGAAAATCCTAAGAATTTCCCTTAAGAATTATGCTAAATGATTCTTCCTTTGCTCTACAAGTAGAACAACAAAGCCTAGATTACAGCATGTCTGTTTACAACATGGTTTACTGAATATTTTAAGCCCACTGTTGAGACCTACTGCTCAGAAAAAAAAAAGGATTCCTTTCAAAACATTACTACTCATTGACAATGTATTTGGGCATCCAAGAGCTCTGACGGAGATGTACAATGAAATTAATGTTGTTTTCTTGCCTGCTAACACAAGATCCGTTCTGCAGCCCATGAATCAAGGAGTCATTCTGACTTTCAAGACTTATTATTTAAGAAATACATTTCATAATAAGAGTATAGCTGCCAAAGATAGTGATTCCTCTGATGGATCTGGGCAAAGTCAATTGAAAGCCTTCTGGAAAGAATTCATCATTCTAGATGTCATTAAGAACATTCATGGGGACTTCCCTGGTGGTGCAGTAGTTGAGAATCTGCCTGCCAATGCAGGGAACATGAGTTCGAGCCCTGGTCTGGGAAGATCCCACATGCCACAGGGCAACTGGGCCCTTGTGCCACAATTACTGAGCCTGTACTCTAGAGCCTGTGAGCCACAACTACTGAGCCCACGTGCCTAGAGCCCATGCTCCACAACAAGAGAAGCCGCCAGAATGAGAAGCCTGCACATGGCAGTGAAGAGTGGTCCCTGCTCGCCGCAACTAGAGAAAGCCCACATGCAGTGGGGAAGACCCAACACAGCCAAACATAAATAAATAAAATAAATACATTTTTTTAAAAAAAGAATATTCATTATTCATGGGAGGAAGTCAAAATACCAACATTAACAAGAGTTTGGAAGATGTTGATTTCAACATTCAAGGATGACTCTGAAGAAAGCAGGACTTCCGTGGAGGAAGGAACTGCAGATGTGGTGGAAATAGCATGAGCACTAGAATTAGAAGTGGAGTCTGAAGGTGCGACTGAATTGCTACACTCTCATGATAAAACTTTAACCGATAAGGATTTGCTTCTTATGGATTAGCAAAGAAAGTGGGTTCTTAAGAATATACTCCTGGTGAAGAGGTCATGAAACTTGTTGAAATGACAACAAAGGATTTTGAATATTACATAAACTAAGTTGATAAAGCACTGGCAGGTTTTGAGTGGAGGATTGACTCCAATTTTGAAAGACGCTCTACTGCATACTACAGAGAAATTATTCATGAAAGAAAGAATCAGTCAATGAGGCAAAAGTCATTGTTGTCTAATTTTAAGAAATTGCCACCACCACTCCAGTCTTCAGCAATCACCACCCTGATCAGTCACTAGCCATCAACATCAAAGCAAAAACCTAAAAGAACTAAAGAACAAATGAACAGATATGAACAATACAATAATTAAAATGAAAACTACACTAGAAGGAATCAATAGCAGAGTAACTGAGACAGAAGAACGGATAAGTGAGCTGGAAAACAGAATGGTGGAAATAACTGCCACAGAGCAGAATAAAGAAAAAAAATGAGGAGAAATGAAGACAGTCAAAAGAACTCAGAGACAACATTAAACACACCAACATTAACATTATAAGGGGCCCAGAAGGTGAAGAGAGAAAGCACCTGAGAAAATATTTGAAGAGATAATAGCTGAAAACTAACCTAACATGGGAAAGGAAACAGTCACCCAAGTCCAAAAAGAACAGAGAGTCCCAGGCAGTGTAAACCCAAGGAGGAACACGCCAAGATGCACAGTAATCAAATTGACAAAAATTAAAGACAAAGAAAAAAATATTAAAAGTAACAAGGGGAAGTGAACAAATAACATACAAGGGAACTCCCATAAGGTTATTGGCTGATTTTTCAGCAGAAACTCTGCAGGCCAGAAGGGAGTGGCACAATATATTTAAAGTAATGAAAGGGTAGAACCTACAACCAAGAATAATCTACCAAGCAAGGCTCTCATTCAGATCCAACAGAGAAATCAGAAGCTTTACAGACAAGCAAAAGCTAAAAGAATTCAGCACCACCAGACCAGCTTTGTAACAAATGCTGAAGGAACTTCTCTAAGCAGAAAAGAAAAACCCTGGTAGTCCAGTGGTTAAGACTGCACTTCCACTGCAGGGGGCATGGGTTCAATCCCTGGTCAGGGAACTAAGATCTCACATACTGTGTGGCATGGCCAAAAAAAAAAAAAAAAAAAAAAAATTAATTAAAAATAAATAAATTAATTAAAACACATCTTCCAAAAAAAGAAAAGAGAAGACCACTGCTTGAAACAAGAAAAACATGAATGGAAAAGCTCACTGGTAAATGCAAATATAAAATAAATGTAGGAAATCATCTGCACACAAATATTGTATCAAAACCAGCAACTGTGAGGAGAGCACAAATGCAGCATATTGAAAACACATTTGAAATTAAAAGACCAGCAGCCTAAAGGAATCTTTCTTATATATAGCCTGCTATATCAAAACCTCATGGTAACTGCAAACTGAAAATCTACAATAGATAAGCACACAAAGAAGAAAAAGGAATCCATACACAACACTAAAGTACGTAATCAAATCAGAAGAGAAGAGAACAAAAGAGGAAGGGAAGAAAAAAGACCTACAAGAACAGATCCAAACAATTAAGAAAATGGCAGTAGGAGCATACATATTGATAATTACCTTAAATATAAATGGATTAAATGCTCCAACCAAAAGATATAGACTGGCTGAATGGATACAAAAACAAGACCTGTATGTGTGCTGGCTACAGGAGACCCCCTTCAGACCTAGAGACACATACAGACTGAAAATGAGGGGATGGAAAAAGATATTCCATGCAAATAGAAATCAAAAGAAAGCTGGAGTGGAAACAGACATATCAGACAAACAATCATATAGACTTTAAAGACTGTTACAAGAGACAAAGAAGGATACTACATAATGATCAAGGGATCAATCCAAGAAGAAGATATAACAATTGTAAATATATATGCACCCAACAGAGGAGCATGCCAATATATAAGGCAAAACTAACAGACATAAAAGGAGAAATCAATGGTAACAAAATAACAGTGAGGGACTCTAACACCCCACTCTCATCAATGGACAGATCATCCAGACAGAAGATCAATAAGGAAACACAGGCCTTAAATGGCACATTAGACCAGATGGACTTAATTGATATTTATAGGACATTCCATCTGAAAGCAGCAAGATACACATTCTTCTCAAGTGCACTTGGAGCATTCTCCAGATTGACCACATGTTGGGCCACAAAGGAAGCCTTGGTAAATTTAAGAAAATTGAAATCATATCAAGCATCTTTTCCAACCAGAATGCTATGAGATTAGACATAAACTACAAGAAAAAAACTGCAAAAAATACAAACACCTGGAGCCTAAACAGTATGCTACTAAACAACCAGTGGATCACAGAAGAAATCAAAGAAGAAATCAGAAAATACCTAAAGACAAATGAAAATGAAAGCACGAGGATCCAAAACCTATCGGACAGGGCAAAAGCCATTCTCAGGGAGAAGTTTATAGCAATATAACCTTACCTCAGGAGACAAGAAAAATCCCAATTAAGAAACTGAACCTTACACCTAAAGCAACTAGAGAAAGAAGAACAAACAAAACCTAAAGGTAACAGAAGGAAAGAAATCATAAAGATCAGAGCAGAAATAAATTAAATAGAAATGAAGAAAACAACAGAACAGATCAATGAGACTAAAAGCTTGTTCTTTGAAAAGATAAACAAAATTGATAAACCTTTAGCCAGACTCATCAAGAAAAAAAAAGGGAGAGGGCTCAAATCAATTTAAATTAGAAATAAAAATGGAGAAGTTACAAGGGATACCACAGAAATACAAAGGACCATAAGAGACTACTACAAGCAACTACATGCCAAAAAAATGGACAACCTGGAAGAAATGGACAAATTCTTAGATAAGTATGTGCTCCAAAGACTGAACCAGGAAGAAATAGAAAATATGAACAGACCAATCACAAGTACTGAAATTGAAACTGTGATTTTAAAACTTCTAACAAACAAAATCCCATGACCAGATGGCTTCACAGGCAAATTCTATCAAACATTTAGAGAAGAGTTAACACCTACCCTTCTGAAAGTATTCCAAAAAATTGTAGAGGAAGGAAAGCTCCCAAACTCATTCTCTGAGACCACCATCACCCTGATACCAAAATCAGACAAAGATACCACAAACAAAGAAAATTACAGGCCTATATCACTGATGAACATAGACGCAAACATCTTCAACAAAATATTAGCAATCCAAATCCAACAGTACCTTAAAAGGATCATACACCATGATCAAGTGGGATTTATCCCAGGGATGCAGGGATTTTTCACTGTCTTCATATCAATCGGTGTGATACACCACATCAACAAAATGAAGAATAAAAAACATATGATCATCTAAATGGATGCTGAAAAAAACTTTTGATAAAATTCAACACACATTTATGATAAAAACTCTCCAGAAAGTGGGCCTAGATTGAACATACCTTAACATAACAAAGACCATATATGACAAACCTACACTTAACATAATACTCAACAGTGAAAAGCTGAAAGCATTTTCACTAAAATCAGACACAATACAAGGATGTTCACTCTCACCACGTTTATTCAACATAGTTTTGGAAGCCCTGGCCACAGCAATCCGAGAAGAAAAAGAAACACTTTGTGACAACCTAGAGGTGTGGGATAGTGAGAGTGGAAGGGAGGCTCAAGAGGGAGGGGGTATAGAGATATATGTATATATAGCTGTACATATAGCTGATTCACTTTGTTGTACAGCAGAAACTAAGACAACATTGTAAAACAATTATACTGCAGTGAAGATATATACAAAAAAAAAAGGAATCCAAATTAGAAAAGAAGAAGTAAAACTGTCACTGTTTGCAGATGGCATGATACTATACATAAAAAAATCCTAAAGCTGCTACCAGAAAACTACTAGAGCTCCTCAAAGTATTCAGTAAAGTTGCAGGATACAAAATTAATACACAGAACTCTGTTGCATTTCTATACACTAAGAACAAAAGATCAGAAAGAGAAATTCAACAAACGATCCTGGGAGTTCCCTGGTGGTCCAGTGGTAAAGAATCCACCTTGCAATGCAGGGGATGTGGAATCGATCCCTGGTCAGGGAACTAAGGTCCCACATGCCGTTGGACAACTAAGCCCGCATGCCACAACAACTGAGTTCACAGGCCTCAACTAGAGCCTGTGTGCTGCAAACTACAGGACCCACGCACCCTGGAGCCTGTGCGCTACAACTAGAGAAGAGAAAACATGCGCATCACAACTAGAGAGAAGCCCGTGAACCACAACAAAGAGCCCACACACTGCAATGAAAGATCCCACATGCCTCAGTGAAGATCCTGTGTGCCACAACTAAGACCTGATGCAGCCAAAAATAAATAAATTAAATAAATAAATAAATAATAAATAAAATCTTTTTTTAAAAAAAGAAACAATCTCATTTACCATCACATCAAAAAGAATAAAATACCCAGGGATAAACATACCTAACGAGGCAAAAGACCTGTACTCAGAAAACTATAAGATACTGATGAAAGAAATCAAAGACGACACAAACAGTTGGAGAGATATACCATGTTCTTGGACTGGAAGAATCAGTATTGTGAAAATGACTATACTACACGAAGCAATCTACAGATTCAATGCAATTCCTATCAAATTACCACTGGCCTTTTTCACAGAACTTGAACAAAAAGTCTTAAAATTTGTATGGAGACACAGAAGACCCCCAATAGCCAAAGCAATCTTGAGAAAGGAAAACAGAGCTGGAGGAATCAGGCTCCCTGTCTTCATACTATACTACAAAGCTATAGCCATGGCTATAGCCATCAAAGTAGTATGGTACTAGCATAAAAACAGATGTAAATCAATGGAACAGGATAGAAAGTCAGGAAATAAACTCATGCACCTATGGTTAATTAATCTATGAGAAAGGAGGCAAGACTATACAATGAAGGAAAGAAAATCTTGTCAATAAATGGTGCTGGGAAAACTGGGCAGCTACATCTAAAAAAAAGGAATTAGAACATTCTTTAACATCATACACAAAAATAAACTCAAAATGGATTCAGGACCTAAATGTCAGACCAGATACTATAAAACTCTTAGAGGAAAATATAGGCAGAACACTCTTTGACATAAATTGCAGCAATATCTTTTTCTCCTAGAGTAGTGGAAATAAAAACAAAAATAAACAAATGGGTCATCTTTTATCTCATTCATCAGTATCTTATTCAATACAATCCCTATCAAATTACCAATAGCATTTTTTTCCAGAATTAGAATTAAAAATTTTACAATTTGTATGGAAACACAGAGACCCCGAATAGCAAATGTAATCTTGAGAAATAAAAAATGGAGCTGGAGGAATCAGACACTCTGACTTCAGACTATCCTACAAAGCTATAGTAATCAAAACAGTACGGTACTGGCATAAAACACAAATATAGATCAGTGTAAAAAGATAGAAAGTCCAGAGGTAAACCCACACACTTATAGTCACCTAATCTATGACAAAGGAGGCAGAATTATACAATGGAGAAAAGACAGTCTCTTCAATAAGTGGTGCTGGGAAACTGGACAGCTACATGTAAAAGAATGAAATGAGGACACTCCTTAACACCATACACAAAAACAAACTCAAAATTGATTAAAGGTCTAAATGTAAGGCCACAAAATCTAGAAAAATGGTATAGATGAACTTATTTGCAAAGTAGAAATAGAGACACAGGCGTAGACAAAGAAAGTATGGATACCAAGGGGGAAGTGGGTGGGATGGATTGGGATTGACATATGTACACTAATATGTTTAAAATAGGTAACTAATGAGAACCTGGTGTATAACACAGGGAACTCTACATGGTGCTCTGTGGTGAACTAATGAGAAGGAAATCCAAAAAAGAGGGGATATATGTATACATATGGCTGATTCACTTTACTGTACAGCAGAAACTAACACAACAGTGTAAAGCAATTATACTCCAATTAAAAAACAAACAACAGGGCTTCCCTGGTGGCGCAGTGGTTGAGAGTGCACCTGCCGATGCAGGGGACATGGGTTTGTGCCCCGGTCCGGGAAGATCCCACATGCCACGGAGCGGCTGGATCCGTGAGCCATGGCTGCTGAGCCTGCGTGTCCAGACCCTGTACTCTGCAACGGGAGAGGCCACAACAGTGAGAGGCCTGTGTACCGCCAAAAAAAAAAACAACAAAAAACCAACAAAAAAACCTCTTAGAGGAAAACATAGAACACTCTCTGACATAAATCACAGCAAGATGTTTTTGATCCACCTCCTAGAGTAACGAAAATAAAAACAAAAATAAACAAATGGAACCTAACTAAACTGAAAAGCTTTTGCACAGCAAAATAAACCATAAACAAAACAAAATGGGAGAAAATATTTGCAAACAATGTGACTGACAAGGGATTAGTCTCAAAAATTTACAAGCAGCTCATGCAGCTCAATATCAAAAAAACAAACAACCCAATCAAAATATGGGCAGAAGACATTTACCAATGTTTGACATTTCTCCAAAGAAGACATACAGATGGTCAAGAGACACATGAGAAGATGCTCAACATCGCTAATTATTATAGAAATGCAAATCAAAACTACAAAGAGGTATCACCTCACACTTGTCAAAATAACCATCATCAAAAAATCTCTTAATACAAAAACAAATTCTGGAGAAGGTGTGGAGAAAAGGAAACCCTCCTACACTGTTGGTGGGAATGTAAATTCTGTAAATAATGTAATAATGTAAATGGCATACAAAATTATGCCATTTACAGCAACATGGATTGACTTAGAGATTGTCATACTGAGTGAAGTAAGTCAGACAGAAAAAGACAAATATCTTATGATATCACTTATATGTGGAATCTAAAAAAATGGTACAAATGAACTTATTTACAAAACAGAAATGGAGTCACTGATGTAAAAAACAAACGTATGGTTACCAAGGGGGGAAAGTGAGGGGGGATAAATTGCGAATGCGATTATTTACAAATAATTTACAAATGCTTTGAAAAAATAAAGCAAGAAAGAAATTGGTCCTAATTAAGCTCAAAACCTTTTGCACAGGGCTTCCCTGGTGGCGCTGTGGTTGAGAGTCCGCCTGCTAATGCAGGGGACACGTGTTCGTGCCCCGGTCTGGGAGGATCCCACATGCCGCGGAGCAACTAGGCCTGTGAGCCACGGCCGCTGAGCCTGCGCATCCGGAGCCTGTGCTCCTCAACGAGAGAGGCCACAACAGTGAGAGGCCCGCGTACTGCAAAAAAAAAAATAATAATAACCTTTTGCACAACAAAGGAAACCATAATAAAAATGAAAAGACAGGGCTTCCCTGGTGGTGCAGTGGTTGAGTGTCCGCCTGCCGATGCAGGGGACATGGGTTCATGCCCCGGTCCAGGAAGATCCCACATGCCGCAGAGCCTGTGCGTCCAGAGCCTGTGCTCTGCAACGGGAGAGGCCACAACGGTGAGAGGCCCGTGTACTGAAAAAAAAAAAAAAGAAGACAACACACTGAATGGGAGAAAATATTTGCAAATGACGCGACTGACAAGGGATTAGTCTCAAAAATTTACAAAGAGCTCAGGTGCCTCAATATCAAAATAAAAAAAACCAAACAACCCAATCAAAAAATGGGCAGAAGACCTAAATAGACATTTCTCCAAAGAAGACATACAGATGGCGAAGAGGCACATGAAAAGATGCTCAACATCGCTGATTATTAGAGAAATGCAAATCAAAACTACAATGAGATATCACCTCACACTGGTCAGAATGGCCATCATCAAAAAATCTACAAACAATGCTGGAGAGGGTGTGCAGAAAAGGGAACCCTCTTACATTGTTGGTGGGAATGTACATTGGTACATCCACTATGGAGAACAGTATGGAGGTTCCTTAAAAAACTACAAATAGAGCTACCATGTGATCCAGCAATCATACTCCTGGGCAAATATCTGGACAAAAACATGGTCCAAAGGGATACATGCACCCCAATGTTCATTGCAGTCTGTTTACAGTAGCCAAGACATGAAAGCAACCTAAATGTCCATTGGCAGATGAATGGATAAAGAACATGTGGTACATATATACAATGCAATATTACTCAGCCATTAAAAAGAATGAAATAATGCCATTTGCAGCACCATGGATGGACCTGGAGATTATCATACTAAGTGAAGTGAGAAAGACAAATATTTTATGATATCACTTACATGTGGAGTCTTTAAAAAAATGATATGAATGAACTTATTTACAAAATACAAACAGGCTCACAGACTTAGAGAACCAACTTACGGTTACCAGGGGGGAAGGGTGCGGGGGAGGGATAGACTGGGAGTTTGGGATTGACATGTACACATTGCTATATTTAAAATAGATAACCAACAAAGACCCACTGTATAGCAAAGGGAGCTCTGCTCAATATTCTATAATAACCTAAATGTGAAAAGAATTTGCAAAAGAATAGATACATGTATATGTATAATTGAATCACTTTGCTGTACACCTGAAACTAACAAAACATTATTGATCAACTATACTCCAATATAAAATAAAATTTTTTTGTAAATCTCTGCCATAACTAATACTCAAGAATGAAGGCAAAGTAAAGATATTTTCTAATTATCAAACAGTGTTTGCTATCATCACATTCACTAAAGCATGTTCAAAAACTTAGGAAAATGGAACTTGAACCACAAAAGCTGAGATATAGCAAATAATAATGAGAAAAATTTTTGCTAGAATGTGGTAAATACTTATGACATAAAACAATGACAAATGAGTGATTAGTCTATAGAATTAGAATAACAACATAGAATTAAAATACAGAAAAATAATGGCATGAAAGATGTCAAGGGAAGAAAAGCAGGGTTAAAGCATTCTAAGTTCCTAAAATTGTTCAGGAGGAGGATTGAGATGTGGATTCATCTTTGTTATATATGCAAACTGAAAATGTGAGTATGCACTAAAAAACTAGAAAGAGAATGTATAATGTGCAATCCAAAGAAGAAAAAAAATCAGTAAATGAAAGGGAAATAAAACCCTGCTTGCAAGGTAGAAGGGGAATAAAAAGCATGTCGATAGCTGGGTAAAAAGAAAGTACAAAATAAAATGGAATAACAAATATAAATATTTTGATAATCACAATAAATATAAGTGAATTAAATTTACCAGTTGAAATTCAAAAATTGACATTTTTTAAACAATCCAGCTATATGCTTTTAAAAATAAGAGACACACTTATAGCATAATGACAAAGAAAATTTTAAGAGAATGGGTAAAGTACACTAGGCATATACCATCGAGAAGGCAGTTGATATGGCTATATGAACATATTTATATGTACATTTATCAAATAAATGATACTCTAAGATAAAAAAATTTATTAGGAAATACAGTGCTTTCAACATACAAAATATTAATTTGCCATAAATATTATAAATATAAATATGTACACATCTAATATGAATTAGTTCACTGTATAGATAATATATATTAATTCAAAACATGCATGCATCTAATAACATCATCCCAAAATATGGAAAACAAAAGTTAACAGACTTACATGAAGTCAACATATAGATTCTTATAGTATGTACAAAATAGTGAAGAATTTGTAGTTTTGGTTCTTGATGTTGAATTCTTATTTCTCCTCTTTCTAGTTACCTAATGTGCAACAGACTACCTTAGATCTTAGCATCTTAAAACATTTATTTTGCTCTTGAATCTGCAATTTGAGCAGGGCTCACCAGGGATAGCTTATCTCTGCTGTACTCAGCATCATGTGAGGTGGTCCCAAGGCTGGAAACTGTATTCATCTAAAGGCTTGGTCACTCACATTTCTGGAATGTCATTCATTTGAGACCTTAGCTGGGATACTGGTCAGAACACTTACTTGTGGCCACTACATGTGACCTGAAATTCTTCACAGCACAGTGGCTGGATTCTAAGGGTGAGCATTTGAGAGAGAGAGCTGGGGCAGGGGTTGGGCCAGGTAGAAGCTACATTACCTTTTATGACCTGTCCTTGAAAGTTATGCATCATCACTTCTACTGCATTCTACTTGTTAAGGCTGTCACAAAGACCAGCCTAATTTTAAGTAGAGGGCAAAGAGACTGTGTCTCTTGATTGATGAAGTGGCTAGGTTCTAGAAGAGCATACAGAACTGGAAAATGTGCTGTGCCTTCTTGTTCAAAATGCAGTGTGCCATACCCTTAACCTAGAAATACATGGTGAAAACAAACAAAAAAAGGAATCATATCAGTTTGACAAATATGGACTTAACTACCTTGCCTACTTATCTTACTTTAACATAAGAATCTTAGAAAACCAAAAGATTCATTGCCATTTTTACTGAATTCTCTTTTAAAAGGTAAATCAATTTTTGAACTATAAGACTTGTTAAACCACCTAAAACTTATTATCTAAAATAATTACCTATTATCAGAAGCAGTACTTTTCTTCATTGATAGGTGGAAGAAGTTGAAAAATTGCAGTTGGAATGGGAAACAAACAAGGGCTATTTTATAATTGCTTTTCATGGAGTTTTCTCTGGCTGTTAAAAACCCCAAACCAGTAAACAACTTGGGTCAGATTGTGAGATACTCTGCAAAATGCTTACCCGTTTAAAGTTCAGTGAGGGAATAAGTTCTTACTTAGTTTCAAAGGCACATTTTTCTTAGTAAATGGGGAAAATGTTAACATACAATTATATTGAAGCTTTAGTAGAATTCACCTGAAAAAGTTTTTTGTTTGTTCATGCCTTTTTGCCTTGCTTGCCTTCCTCCAAGTGACAGCATCCATAGGTAATGGCACCCATATTTTAATTCATTTTAGGTTATGATCCTAATGATAGTGGCACTTTATTGACATTTATGTTTTCTCCATAGTATCCATTGCAGTGTCCTTATGCTTAAAAATAATCACAATTATTTTTTAAAAATTATATTTGAAAATGACATTAAAAATAGTAAGATTTCAAAAGACTGCAGCAGCACAATTAAGCAAGCTTCCACCAAAGGGTATATAATGTTTGTATCTATTTTCTCTAAGTAATGATTTGATAAATATACTCTAAGCACATAGAAAATTTATGAAAACTAGTATTAGGTCATAAAGTAATAAACTATTATCCTTCAATGCATGTTTTCTACTAGGTTTTTTTCTTAAGTGCTTTGCAGTTTTGTTGCTGTTGTAGGTGACAACATAAATTTCATTTTATAACTGTTGTTGGAATGTACTTTCATATATTACTCTTACATTGAGGAAACTTGCTGACCCCTCATCAATTGTGAGAGTATATCTGTAGCTTCTCTTTGGATTCTATGTGCACTTGGACTTTGTGGACTTCTAGAAGAAGAAAGTAGGGACATGAGGCTTATTGGAACCAATTTTGACTTTCCTTAGTGGAAGGTGGGTACTCTGTTCTAGAGTTCTCATTCCAAATGCTTAGCTTAGTGATGCAACTTCTAAGCCATCTCCCTGGTCCTCACATGCAGTACTCATGGCATAGCCTCAGCTCCAGTCTCACACTCCAGTTTTCATCATTCTAAATGTGCTCAGTAGGATGACAGTAGGGTTATGAACAGCTCTTGTACAGCAAAGACTGTCGTTATGTGGAAAACCTCTTTTAGAGGAAAAAAAATCAACTCATCCACTTAGCTAATTGCCATTAATTAATTGCTTTTTAATTCACTCACTCTTAAATTTAATAGCCACTTCACTGACATTTGTTTAATATTTTTCTCTTGCTGCTTATATTTACTATCATAAATACCTAAGGATTTTACCTAGGGATTACATTGAATATTACCAAATAAGCAAAGCCTTCTTATGTGGAATTAAATTGTTTTATGATTACAAAATAAAGACTTTGTAGGAATGAGACATTAAATATGGAAAAACCTGGGTATATTAGGATGATAAAAGACTGTAAAGTCACCCAGCGTGAACATAATCTAGATGGAGAGGCTGGGATGGAGGGTGTGTGGAAAAATGATACAAGGAAATACACAAACATTGCCTGAAATGAGATATTGATTTGAAAACTGAACAAACCAAAACTTAGTCTAAGTATCACATTCATCAATTTTCTTTTAAGCAATTGGATGCATTTTCTGTGTGTCCACAGAATGGCTACCAAAAAAAGTTTTGTTACCATATGTAATACTTCTTCAAAAAGAGTCATTTTTAAATGTAAAGCGTGAAGTCCAGAGGAGATGATATGTAATAAGATTTTGTTTTGGAAGTCGTGAGATGTCTGAATTCCAGACACAGGTCCAGGGGGTTTGGGAGAAATATAGTTCTATCTAGTTAGACAAATGCCCTCAAATAAATAGGTGGGTCTGTGCCTTAGTTTTCTCATATGTAAAATGACACTCATAAACTTAACATAAATCTCAAGAATACTATCCAGTTGGTGATTTGGGGGTATTTCTGGAAGAAATTATATATTCATTCATTTATCAGAACCCTGTTGAATGCTCATAATACACCACCCCTCAGAACAAAAAGGACAAAACCTCAGCTTCATGAAGCCCATGTTCTATTAAGGGTAAACAGATAAATATATAACATTTCAGGTATCAACAACGGTTTAAAATACACACACACACACACACACACACACACACACACACACACACACAAGAAAATTAAATCAGTAGGGTCTGGGGTTCTATTCTACCAAGGGTGAGCAAGAAGCCTGCTGAGTAGAGGTTTGAATGAAGCAGGTTAGTGATTGAGGTAGTTACTGTGGAAGAGAGTGATCCAAACAAAGCAACAGGTCAGGACAAGAGTTCCAAGACAGAAGCAAGAGTGGCATTTGCAAAGGACAGCAAGGAAAGCAATGTGGTTGAGAGAAGTGAGTGAGGGGAAGAGGAAAGAGAGGTAATGGGTCCAGAACTCATAGGATTTTACTCTGAATTACATTGCAAGTTGTGGGAGATTCTTAGAAGGAGAGTAACATGGTCTTATTTAAGTGTCAGCAGGATCCCTGCTGTATGACTGGGATCGGGGTAGACTAGGATTCAAGGAACCTGTCCAGTTGTTATAGCCTAGGTGAGGATCATATTGACTTTGAGTAGGATGGTGGTGGTGAAGATGATGAATAGTGATCAGCTTTGGGCTCTATTTTAAAGAAAGAGCCAACAAAATATGTTGATGGATTGGATGTGTGATATGAAAAGAGTCTAAGATGGCTCCAAAGTCACTACTAAAATTTATAACTTAAAATAGTACAAAAAATTTAAAATAAATAAATGTACAGTATTGAAGCATTTTGGTTCTTCCCGCTCATGGTTTGGATCAATGGTTCTCAAACTTGGGTGTGTAGCAGAATTGTTTGGAAGGCTACCAGAGTACAGAGGCCAACATATTGAAGCAAAACAGCACCTGAGCCTCTATACTTTTACCAAGTCCCCAGGTGATTGTAATACATGCCCAAGTTTAAGAACCACAGGTTTAGATAAAATCTTTTAGGGATATTGACTAATAGCTAAGGTCCTTTTTCAGCATAAGCCAAAAGAAAAATTAGAAATTTATTTATTTTCCTTCTATGACCAGGGACTGTTATTTATAAGTTATTTAGCATTTGCTGGGAAGAAAATAAATGTTATTAAATTAATCATACATGTTTTTTCTTTATGACATTTTCTTTTTTGCTTAGATTTAATCCCCAGACTGAATAAATTCTCATTTCCCTATTGTATTTGAAAACTGCATTTATTCTTGGTGCCTATTGCCCATAACCAGGCAGGTGAGTGTGTAATTCTCTTACTGTTTTCACACACACAGGAGGGAATATTTGCTGGCACAATGGAACACCGTGCTAATACTTTCTGCTTTGCTACATTCACCCTCTTGCTCTTTGGGGCTTTAAGTTTCGTTTTGTGCCCTAATTTTTCCAGCAGAGGAAAATTGTACCACCCACAGGGATCATGCTGTGTTTTCAAATCCTAAAGGTAATGCAACAATGGTCGTTCCTGGAAATGGGGAAACCCAGAGAGAGGAAAACAGTTCTAGTATCTGGGTCATCCCAGCTGCTGTGGCTTAAGGAACAAGCATGAGAAGCCCCAGACACATGGGAAACTGTGGTTAGTACACAGTTTGTTTTCGCACAGCAGAGTGCCTCTATGTGGCTGAGAGAGCACCTGATGAGATGCAGTGGAGTGATGGGGGCTTCAGGAGAGAGAAGGGAACTTGGGGATAAAATATTGGACAAAAATGCAAATGAAGTCAAGGTGATGGCCAGCATTACCAGATTCCATTACTTTCAGTAACACAAATGCTTTCAAGAAGATGAATTTCTAGGACAAGAGAAAGACAGCACAAATACAATCTAATTGACAGTTGTTATGGGCAACTGATTCTATTCTTTTCTTTTCTTTTCTTTTTTTTTTACCCTTTTATAGGAACATTTTTGCAAAAGCATCAGAGTTCACCCAGAACTGTCTGTAAATGACCAAAGACTTAAAAATGACCACGGTTAAAGATTTGATGAAAGTTCATAATAATGCAATTGACAAAAAAATTTAGTTATTTCTGAGACATACATTTTAAAGTAATAACTAGAATTATAACTTATAACATTATACCAGAACATATAAGATTTTTAGGAATTTCGTGTAATGTCTGAAACATTTATATTAACATATTTCCATACAAATAACCCAAAGAAAGTTTAGTTTAGTTTTTTTTTAATTTTTAAATTTATTTATTTATTTATATAGCAAGTTCTTATTAGTCATCAGTTTTATACACATCAGTGTATACATGTCAATCCCAATTGCCCAATTCAGCACACCACCAACCCCATGCCCCCTGGGGTTTTCCCCCCTTGGTGTCCATACGTTTGTTCTCTACATCTGTGTCTCAACTTCTGCCCTGCAAACCGGTTCATCTGTACCATTTTTCTAGGTTCCACATACATGCGTTAATATGCGATATTTGTTTTTCTCTTTCTGACTTACTTCACTCTGTATGACAGTCTCTAGATCCATCCATGTCTCAACAAATGACTCAATTTCGTTCCTTTTTACAGCTGAGTAATATTCCATTGTATATATGTACCACATCTTCTTTATCCACTTGTCTGCCGATGGGCATATAGGTTGCTTCCATGACCTGGCTATTGTAAATAGTGCTGCAATGAATATTGGGGTGCATATGTCTTTTTGAATTATGGTTTTCTCTGGGTATATGCCCAGTAGTGGGGTTGCTGGATCATATGGTAATTCTATTTTTAGTTTTTTAAGGAACCTCCATACTGTTCTCCATAGTGGCTGTATCAATTTACATTCCCACCAACAGTGCAAGAGGGTTCCCTTTTCTCTACACCCTCTCGAGCATTTGTTGTTTGTAGATTTTTTGATGATGCCCATTCTAAATGGTGTGAGTTGATACCTCATTGTAGTTTTGATTTTGCATTTCTCTAATAATTAGTGATGTTGAGCAGCTTTTCATGTGCTTTTTGGCACTCTGTATGTCTTCTTTGGAGAAATGTCTATTTAGGTCTTCTGCCCATTTTTGGATTGGGTTGTTTATTTCTTTAATATTGAGCTGCATGAACTATTTATATATTTTGGAGGTTAATCCTTTGTCCGTTGATTCATTTGCAAATACTTTCTCCCATTCTGTGGGTTGAATTTTCATTTTGTTTATGGTTTCCTTTGCTGTGTAAAAGCTTTTAAGTTTCATTAGGTCTGATTTGTTTATTTTTGTTTTTATTTCCATTACTCTAGGAGGTGGATCAAAAAAGATCTTGCTGTGATTTATGTCAAAGAGTGGTCTTCCTATGTTTTCCTCTAAGAATTTTATTGTGTCTGGTCTTACCTTTAGGTCTTGAATGTATTTTGAGTTTATTTTTGTGTATGGTGTTAGAGAGTGTTCTAGTTTTATTCTTTTACATGTAGCTGTCCAGTTTTCCCAGCACCACTTATTGAAGAGACTGTGTTTTCTCCATTGTATATCCTTGCCTCCTTTGTCATAGATTAGTTGACCATAGGTGCGTGGGTTTATCTCTGGGCTTTCTATCTTATTCCATTGATCTATGTTTCTCTTTTTGTGCCAGTACCATATTGTCTTGATTACTATAGCTTTGTAGTATAGTCTGGAGTCAGGGGGACTGATTCCACCAGCTCCATTTTTTTCCCTCAAGACTTCTTTGGCTGTTCAGGGTCTTTTGTGTCTCCATACTAATTTTAAGATTTTTTGTTCTACTTCTGTAAAAAATGCCATTGGTAATTTGATAGGGATTGAATTGAATCTGTAGATTGCTTTGGGTAGTATAGTCATTTTCACAATGTTGATTCTTCCACTCCAAGAACATGGTATATCTCTCCATCTGTTGTTATCATCTTTAATTTTTTCATCAGTGTCTTACAGTTTTCTGCATACAGGTCATTTGTCTCCCTAGGTAGGTTTATTCCTAGGTATTTTATTCTTTTTGTTGCAATGGTAAATATGAGTGTTTCCTTAATTTCTCTTCCAGATTTTTCATCATAAGTGTATAAGAATGCAAGAGTTTTCTGTGCATTAAGTTTGTATCCTGCAACTTTACCAAATTCATTGATTAGCTCTAGTAGTTTTCTGGTGGCATCTCTAGGATTCTCTATGTATAGTATCATGTCATCTGAAAACAGTAACAGTTTTACTTCTTCTTTTCCCATTTGTATTCCTTTTATTCCATTTTCTTCTCTGATTGCCATGGCTAGGACTTCCAAAACTATGTTGAGTAATAGTGGTGAGAGTGGACATCCTTGTCTCGTTCCTGATCTTAGAGGAAATGCTTTCAGTTTTTCACCATTGAGAATGATGTTTGCTCTGGGTTTGTTGTATATGGCCTTCATTATGTAGAGGTAGGTTCCCTCTATGCCCACTTTCTGGAAAGTTTTTATCATAAATGGGTGTTGAATTTTGTCAGAAACTTTTTCTGCATCTATTGAGTTGATCATATGGTTTTTATTCTTCAATTTGTTAGTATGGTGTATCACTTTGATTGATTTGCATATATTGAAGAATCCTTGCATCCCTGGGATAAATCCCACTTGATCATGGTGTATGATCCTCTGTGTTGTTGGACTCTGTTTGTGAGTATTTTGTTGAGGATTTTTTTAATCTATATTCATCAGTGATATTGGTCTGTAATTTTCTTTTTTAGTAGTATCTTTGTCAGGTTTTGGTATCAGGGTGATGGTGGCCTCATAGAATGAGTTTGGGAGTGTTCCTTCCTCTGCAATTTTTTGGAAGAGTTTGAGAACGATGGATGTTAGCTCTTCTCTAAATGTTTGATAGAATTCACCTGTGAAGCCATCTGGTCCTGGACTTTTGTTGGTTGGAAGATTTTTTTTTTTTTGCGGTACGCGGGCCTCTCACTGTTGTGGCCTCTCCCGTTGCGGAGAACAGGCTTCGGATGTGCAGGCTCAGTGGCCATGGCTCACGGGCCCAGCCGCTCCGCGGCATGTGGGATCTTCCCGGACCCGAGCACGAACCCACCTGCATTGCCAGGCGGACTCTCAACTATTGCGCCACTAGGGAAGCCTGGTTGGAAGATTTTTAATCACAGTTTCAATTTAATTACTTGTGATTAGTCTGTTCATATTTTCTATTTCTTCCTGGTTCAGTCTTGGAAGGTTATACCTTTCTAAGAATTTGTCCTTTTCTTCCAGGTTGTCCATTTCACTGGCATAGAGTTGCTTGTAGTAGTCTCTTAGGATGCTTTGTATTTCTGCGGTGTCTGTTGTAACTTCTCCTTTTTCATTTCTAATTTTTTGTTGTTGTTGTTTTGTTTTTTTGTTTTTTTGCGGTACACGGGCCTCTCACTGTTGTGGCCTCTCCCGTTGCAGAGCACAGGCTCCGGATGCGCGGGCTCAGTGGCCATGGCTCACGGGCCCAACCACTCTGCGGCATGTGGGATCTTCCCGGACCTGAGCACGAAGCCGTGTCCCCTGCATCAGCCGGCGACTCTCAACAACTGCACCACCAGGGAAGCCCTCATTTCTAATTTTATTGATTTGAGTCCTCTCCCTCTTTTTCTTGATGAGTCTGGCTAATGGTTTATCAATTTTGTTTATCTTCTCAAAGAACCAGCTTTTAGTTTTATTGATCTTTGCTATTGTTTTCTTTGTTTCTATTTCATTTATTTCTGCTCTGATCTTTATGATTTCTTTCCTTCTGCTAACTTTGGGTTTTGTTTGTTCTTCTTTCTCTAGTTCCTTTAGGTGTAAGGTTAGATTGTTTATTTGAGATTTTTCTTGTTTCTTGAGGTAGGCTTGTATAGCTATAAACTTCCCTGTTAGGACTGCTTTTGCTGCATCCCATAGGTTTTTAACTGTTGTGTTTTCATTGTCATTTGTCTCGAGGTATTTTTTTTTTCTCTTTTTTTTGTGGTACGCGGGCCTCTCACTGTTGTGGCCTCTCCCGTCGCGGGACACAGGCTCTGGACACGCAGGCTCAGCGGCCATGGCTCACAGGCCCAGCTGCTCCGCGGCATGTGGGATCTTCCCGGACCGGGGCATGAACCCATGTCCCCTGCATTGGCAGGCGGACTCTCAATCACTGCGCCACCGGGGAAGCCCTCGAGGTATTTTTTAATTTCCTCTTTTTTTTCTTCAGTGTTCTCTTGGTTATTTAGTATCATATGGTTTACTCTCCATGTATTTGTGTTTTTTATGTTTTTTTCCCTGTAATTCATTTCTAATCTCATAGTGTTGTGGTCAGAAATGATGCTTGATATGATTTCAATTTTCTTAAATTTACTGAGGCTTGATTTGTGTCCCAAGATGTCATCTATCCTGGAGATTGTTCTGTGCGCACTTAAGAAGAAAGTGTAATCTGCTGTTTTTGGATGGAATGTCTTATAAATATCAGTTAAATCTATCTGGTCCGTTGTGTCATTTAAAGCTTCTGTTTCCTTCTTTATTTTCATTTTAGATGATCTGTCCATTAGTGTAAGTGAGGTGTTAAAGTCCCCCACTATTATTGTGTTACTGTCGATTTCCTCTTTTATAGCTGTTAGGAGTTGCCTTATGTGTTGAGGTGCTCCTATGTTGGGTACATATATATTTATAATTGTTATCTCTTCTTCTTGGATTGATCCCTTGATCATTATGTAGTGTCCTTCCTTGTCTCTCATATCATTCTTTATTTTAAAGTCTATTTTATCTGATATGAGTATAGCTACTCCAGCTTTCCTTTGATTTCCATTTGCATGGAATATCTTTTTCCATCCCCTCACTTTCAGTCTGTATGTGTCCCTACGTCTGAAGTGGGTCTCTTGTAGACAGCATATATAAGAATCTTGGTTTTGTATCCATTCATCAAGCCTTTGTCTTTTGGTTGGAGCATTTAATCCATTCATGTTTAAGGTAATTATCGATATGGATGTTCCCATGACCATTTTCTTAATTGTTTTCAGTTTGTTTTTATAGGTCCTTTTCTTCTCTTGTGTTTCCCACTTAGAGAAGTTCCTTTAGCATTTGTTGTAGAGCTGGTTTGGTGGTGCTGAATTCTCTTAGCTTTTGCTTCTCTGTAAAGCTTTTGATTTCTCCTTCAAATTTGAATGGGATCCTTGTCAGGTAGAGTAATCTTGGTTGTAGGTTCTTCCCTTTCATCACTTTCAGTATGTCATGCCACTCCCTTCAGGCTTGTAGAGTTTCTGCTGATAAATCAGCTGTTAACCTTATGGGAGTTCCCTTATATGTTATTTGACATTTTTTGTTTGCTGCTTTCAATAATTTTTCTTTGTCTTTAATTTTTGCCAATTTGATTACTATGTGTCTTTGCACATTTCTCCTTGGGTTTATCCTGCATGGGACTCACTACGCTTCCTAGACTTGGGTGGCTATTTCCTTTCCCATGTTAGGGAAGTTTTTGACTATAATCTCTTCAAATATTGTCTCTGGTCCTTTCTCTCTCTCTTCTTCTTCTTGGACCCCTATAATGTGAATGTTGTTGTATTTAATGTTGTCCCAGAGGTCTCTTAGGCTCTCTTCATTTCTTTTCATTCTTTTTTCTTTATTCTGTTCCACAGGAGTGAATTCCACCATTCTTTCTTCCAGGTCTCTTATCCATTCTTCTGCCTCAGTTATTCTGCTATTGACTCCTTCTAGTGTAGTTTTCGTTTCAGTTATTGTATTGTTCATGTCTTTTTGTTTGTTCTTTAATTCTTCTAGGTGTTTGTTAAACATTTCTTGCATCTTCTCGATCTTTGCCTCCATTCTTTTTCTGAGGTCCTGGATCTTCTTCACTATCATTATTCTGAATTCGTTTTCTGGAAGGTTGCCTATCTCCACTTCATTTAGTTGTTTTTCTTGGGTTTTATCTTGTTCCTTCATCTGGTACATAGCCCTCTGCCTTTTCATCTTGTCTATCTTTCTGTGAATGTGGTTTTTGTACCACAGGCTGCAGGATTGTAGTTCTTCTTTCTTCTGCTGTCTGCCCTCTGGTGGATGAGGCTATCTAAGAGGCTTGTGTAAATTTCCTGATGGGAGGGACTGGTGGTGGGTAGAGCTGACTGTTGCTCTGGTTGGCAGAGCTCAGTAAAACTTTAATCCACCTGACTGTTGATGGGTGGGGCTGGGTTCCCTCCCTGTTGGTTGTTTGGCCTGAGGCAACTCAACAGTGGAGCCTACCTGAGCTCTTTGGTGGGGCTAATGACAGACTCTGGGAGGGCTCACACCAAGGAGTACTTCCCAGAACTTCTGCTGCCAGTGTCATCCTTGTCCCCAAGGTGAGCTACAGCCACCCCCTGCCTCTGCAGGAGACCCTCCAACACTAGCAGGTAGGTCTCATTCAGTCTCCCCTGGGCTCCTTCCCCTGGATCCCAATGTGCACACTAATTTGTGTGTGCCCTCCAAGAGTGGAGTCTCCTTTTCCCCCAGTCCTGTCAAAGTCCTGCAATCAATTCCCATTGGGCTTCAAAGTCTGATTCTCTAGGAATTCCTCCTCCTGTTGCTGGACCCCCAGATTGGGAAGCCTGACGGGCTCAGAACCTTCACTCCAGTGGGTGGACTTCTGTGGTCTAAGTGTTCTCCCGTCTGTGAGTCACCCACCCAGCAGTTATCAGATTTGATTTTACTGTGATTGTGCCTCTCCTACCATCTCATTGTGGCTTCTCCTTTGTCTTTGGATGTGGGGTATCTTTTTTGGTGAGTTCCAGTGTCTTCCTGTCGATGATTGTCCAGCAGCTAGTTGTGATTTTTGTGTTCTCGCAAGAGGGAATGAGAGCACGTCCTTCTACTCCGCCATCTTGGTTTCTCTCTCTATTATTTTCAATAGGCTGAATCAGAGAATCTGTTCAAACAGTGTCATACCTTGTAATAATATTCAAAAGGGAAGAATGTATAAGAGGCAAAACTGAATTTAACTTTTTCATATTCTTTCACATAAATACCTAAATATGCAAAGTTTCAAAATGGCCCAAAGTAAAATTCAGATACAGGGAATCCATGTCATGCTAAATAACTTAATTAACATAGTTGAGGCTTAAAGAAAAAATCAAAAGCAGAACCTTCTCAATCTGATAATCATCTTTCATTCATCTTTCAAACAAAACCTTTTACTGAAAATTCTTGTATCACCCACATGTGTGGAATTATCTTAAGAGAGCAGATAATTCTAAAAAGCTGTTATAATGGATTTCCATAAACTATTCCATCATATACTATTTTACTAGATTTTAATATATTGATAGGTATTCATAACATTTTATTTAAATCTGTTAGCTCAAAGATATAAAATGTTTTCCTTCAATTTAAAACCAATTTCCTAGGGTAAAATTATTTTCTCAGTTTTAAATCAGAAAGAAAAATATGTATTAGGAGATTTTTTTTTTTGCAAAGGTATTCCTAAAACTATAAATATTTAATTTTTTCTGTATGTATTAGTTTAGAAGCAGGAAACCAATGAAAAATCCAGGGTTAATATTTTGATTTGCATAGCCAGTCATGGTCCAAATAGCTATGAGAATAATCATTGAACTATATCTGCATTTTAGTTTCCTTACCTGTTAAGTGAGGAGAATACAGTCTTGTTCTACAAAGTTTGTAGAAACTTCATGAAGTTCATTGAAATTTTTAGGAGAACTGCCTCATAAATGTAGAGTTACTACTTTAAAAAAAATAATAATTAGGCATCACAGAGATTTAGACACACTATACTTGGAAATCCCTGAAAATAGAACTGGCCTCACCTGTTCCCAGGGATATTGGCGAATCAGTACTCTAGTGGGATGGATTTCTGTTGTCCTTTAAATGAAAAAGCCCTTTTTAAATTGTAAAGCGCTTACCGAAAGTACAAGTTTGGGTGTTATTATTAAAAATATCAATTTGTGTTACAATTGTAGCTTGATGATCACAGTTGGTCTCTGGCTCTGGGAAGAAACAATTAAACAATTTAAGAGTATATTTTTATAAGATCAAGTAAAGCTTACCTAGTTTCCTAAATTCCATGTTCAACTAGGCATAACTTTCTCGTAGAAAAATATGCTTAAGCTACAGGTTCAATAAATAATTCCTGCATTTACAAAATTATTATTATTATTATTATTATTATTATTATTATTATTATTATCATTCAGAGGACTACTTTTTAAGGAGATGCTCATAAATTTTGGAGTCACAGATTCCTTCGACAATCAGATGAAAACCAAGAATTCTTACCACCCCACTCCTGTGCATATACACAAAATTGTACTTAGAATTTCAAGAGGTCTTGGAACCATCTGAAATCCAGGTGAAGAATTCACCTCTAAAGGGACTAAGGTTAATTCATTCAGCAGTCACTTATTGGGCCCTTACTTTGTTCTCAAAAATGCCCTAGATACTGAAGATACTAGGGAACTAGGCGCTGCCCCAACTCTAGTAGTTGTTATACATACGTTGAGTAAAATATCTGTCTCACCTAATCACAGATATGACTTCATTTGCCTTCATGGAAGCAAATAGGTGATAATTAGGATGATTACAACTTTTGAATACACTAGGAGAATTGAAAATATTCAGCTCAAGGAAATAATGAGCTTTTTCTTGCCTTCATTTTTTTTTCTTCCGGCTTTTTACTACCATAAAATGTAAGTAAACATGAAACCCAAATTTTTCTTTCAAAAAGTATGTTATGGCCTATCTTTGAGTTCATAATCATTTTTGAGTGCCTGCAATATGAAGAGAACTACACTAGATACTGTAAGGGTACCCATCTAAATATTTCAAAGCCATCTTTTATTTCCATCCATTTCTATGCTTTCATAATCATGTGTTCTCTCTCACTGAGCACTTGCCTTTGAAAAATGGTATTTTAACACTTGATTGTCTCTTCAGCAAAAGTCATCTTATTGAAATAATAAAACAGACTATATCCTGCTGAGCATGGTATTGTGTGAGGAAAAAGAGAAAAGGAATAAAGATTTGCTTAACATTGATGAATGTAAGGAAAAATAAACAAAATGTCAAGGGATAAAGAATAAATACCAAAAATTATCTACCAGTGTGTATGTTCTATGCAGCCAGGTCCTAAACAAAAAATGTGAGTGATATTCAGATAAGGGAGCATAACAGTAAACTCTCCCTCCAGTTGTATTTTATTGTTTCTCATTTGGGAGCCAATTCATTGGGTAACTGGAAGGTAGGTGAGAGAAGTGAGTAAGGCAATGTAAATGGAGGGAAAATAATAGAGAAGGATCCCATTGGAGGTCCTCTGGGAGCTGTTCATGAAGTGGGTGTTCTTCTAGTAGAGAGAAAGAGAGACCCAATAAAACCCTTTTATTTCTGCAACTATTCTTCACCTGAAAAGCAAAGCAAGAAGCACTAATAATAATAATATAAAAGAGAGGACAGCAGAATAACAAATAACCACACACAGTCACTTCAGACCTATTCTGAAACAAGAGAATACACTTTAAAAAGCAGTAAAAACAATAAAAATCCAGTCATTGTGAAAAAGGAGAGCCTTAGCTGCAATAAAGCCAGTCAATAAAGAAGCTCTCTCTTTTAAGCATCAAATGCACATTGTTTTGCAACACCTGTTATTCAGACATAATAGCTTTCTTAACCTGTCAAAGTGTTTAAGCTGAGGAAAAGAAATGGGCCTCCAGCTGTGCAGTTCTGTGGAGAAAGCCTGTGCGAAGCGATATTAGTTTAATGAAATGTGTACAGATTGTAATTGTGGTAATAAGAGGGCAATTCCCTAAGGTGTCATAGGAAGGCGGTGAGCGCAGCCAGGCAGAAAACAGAAGCTTGCAGGCTGAGGGAGAAAATTCGGCCTGCTCTGGAGAGCGGGCAGGAAGTGAGCAGGAAAGATCAGGGAAAGAGGAATTCTGCAAATGTGTTTTCCTCAGCCTCAGTCCAATAAAGAAATCA
>NW_006790551.1:1291120-1313731 GCF_000442215.2 Lipotes vexillifer
TTCCTCAGCCTCACTCCAAGAAAGAAATCAGGTCTACAAGGGGTTAAAACCCTCTCCTTAGCGCTGCTGACCCAGAGCTAATCTGAATCAGTGTGAACTCTGTGCTGCAGGTGCTGGGGAACTCAGGGAGACAGCTCTCAGTCTGTGACAAGATGACAATGACCTTCTGAAACTCATACTCAGGGTGAGGGACAATGAATAATCAAAAATAAGTGAGGTGTCAAGGGAGTGATGAAAAAGAAAAATATTGCAAATCAAGCAAGCATTGCCTTCCTTTATGTTTATCTAGCCATCATCCCAGGATTTACGCTGGGAAGAACATATTTTAGGAGTCTTCCTGAGAGAAGAAGCCACTTCTACCAGTTACTTGATAGACAATCAATTTGTCATTGTTTTAAGCTTCCCAAATAATTTAAATGCCTGAAGGTGAGGCATGTGTAGCAGGTCTCCATAGACTAGCATTATATTTCCAATTCTTTTTCTAACTAGCTGTGTGCCCTTGAGCAAATCATAGAACCTCTCTGGACCTCCGTTTTATTACCTGTAAATCTGAGGTAGTCCGTCTAAGCAATGATTTAGTATGATGCCTGTCAATGGTTTCCTATTACCTAATAACATCAAGATCCATTTTAATCTTGACCCTCCTTTCCTCCTCAGGGCTCATGTTCCATCTACTTGACTGCAGAATTTTTTTTTTTAACATCTTTATTAGAGTATATTTGCTTTATAATATTGTGTTAGTTTCTGCTGTATAACAAAGAGAATCAGCTATACGTATACATATATCCCCATATCTCCACCCTCTTGCGTCTCCCTCCCACCCTCCCTATCCCACCCCTCTAGGTGGTTACAAAGCACTGGAACTGATTTCCCCATGCTATGTAGCTGCTTCCCACCAGCTATCTATTTTACATTTGGTAGTGTATATATGTCAATGCTACTCTCTCACTTCGTCCCAGCTTACCCTTACCCGCCCCCCCCGTCTCCTCAAGTCCATTCTCTACGTCTGCATCTTTATTTCTGTCCTGCCCCTAGGTTCATCAGAACTATTTTTTTTTCTTTTTTTAGATTCCATATATATGTGTTAGCATACGGTATTTGTTTTTCTCTTTCTGACTTACTTCACTCTGTATGACAGGCTCTAGGTCCATCCACCTAACTACAAATAACACAGTTTCATTTCTTTTTATGACTGAGTAATATTCCATTGTATATATGTGCCACATATTCTTTATCCATTCATCTGTCGATAGAGACATAGGTTGCTTCTATGTCCTAGCTATTGTAAATAGTGCTGCAATGAACATTGTGGTACATGACTGTTTTTGAATTACGGTTTTCTCAGGGTGTATGCCCAGGAGTGGGATTTCTGGGTCATATGGTAGTTCTATTTTTAGTTTTTTAAGGAACCTCCATACTGTTCTCCATAGTGGCTGTATCAATTTACATTCCCACCAATAGTGCAAGAGGGTTCCCTTTTCTCCACACTCTCTCCAGCATTTGTTGTTTGTAGATGTTTTGGTGATGGCCATTCTGACTGGTGTGAGGTGATACCTCATTGTAGTTTTGATTTGCATTTCTCTAATGATTAGTGATGTTGAGCATCCTTTCATGTGTTTGTTGGCAATCTTTATATCTTCTTTGGAGAAATGTCTATTTAGGTCTTCTGCCCATTTTTGGATTGGGTTGTTTGTTTTTTTGATATTGAGCTACATGAGCTGCTTGTATATTTTGGAGATTAAGCCTTTGTCAGTTGCTTCGTTTACAAATATTTTCTCCCATTCTGAGGGCTGTCTTTTCATCTTATGGTTTCCTTTGCTGTGCAAAAGCTTTTAAGTTTCATTAGGTCCCATGTGTTTATTTTTGTTTTTATTTCCATTTCTCTAGGAGGTGGGTCAAAAAGGATCTTGCTGTGATTTATGTCATGGAGTGTTCTGCCTATGTTTTCCTCTAAGAGTTTTATAGTATCTGGCCTTACATTTAGGTCTTTGATACATTTTGAGTTTATTTTTGTGTATGGTGTTAGGGAGTGTTCTAATTTCATTCTTTTACATGTAGCTGTCCAATTTTCCCAGCACCACTTATTGCAGAAGCTGTCTTTTCTCCATTGTATATTCTTGCCTCCTTTATCAAAGATAAGGTGACCATATATGCATGGGTTTATCTCTGGGCTTTCTCTCCTGTTCCATTGATCTATATTTCTATTTTTGTGCCACTACCATACTGTCTTGATAACTGTAGCTTTGTAGTATAGTCTGAATTTACTGCAGAATTTTATAGAAGTATACCCAAATACTAGTGCTTCCTCATATACATGGTGGATTTAACTCCCCTATAACTTCACATATGGTTTTCCCTTTCTCAAAAATTTTACTCAACTGGTTCAATTCTATTTGTTCTAGAGTATGAAGCTGAGGCTGTTCTTCCTATGTACTTTTCTCTAGGCTGGAATATTTCCTTCACTTCCCCCACTTTTCTCTGGCTACTCTTTCTCTGACTTCAATTATAAGTTCAGATGCCACTTTGAGAAAGACTTCCTTGAGTTCCCATGTCTGGGCAGTTTTCATTCCATATATTCCAATAGCTTGTTCTACTTCCTATATCATGTCAATCTATATTGCAATAGCATAGTCACTAATAGTCAATTAAATTCATATTTCTTGAGGACAAGGTTTATAGATCTATGTTAATTTTTTTATGGTAGTATCACAAGAGATTGATGAAATTCCTGATATCTGACTGACTCACAGTGAGTGTGCCTTGGAAGAATGAATGAACAGAGCACTAGGAGAAGCTTAGCATGCACATCCAGGCAGAGCAAAGGACCTAGTCCATGTGCTGGCCCAGTATGTTCCTTATCAGTTAAATATTCTCTGACTTTGTCCACCTCACTCACCAGATTCTTAACTTCCTTCAACACAGGAAGGCCATTACTACCTTGCACAACACCTTGACTGCAAAGATGTTTGACAAATACTCATTGAAATATGTGTTTACTGATGAAAGTTCTATACAGATTATATGATAAGTCATTTCCCAAAAGATTTTCACCCAAAAGGGATGTTTTTAATCCTAAATGATAGATATTGGTTGGGAAATTATATATCTAACTATTCAATACTTGTCCTGTGTTTTAGAGAGCATATGTATAAAATTTAGAGAAGGAAAAGCGAAAATGATCAAAAAACAAACATAGTACCAGAGCTGAACATAGATTACCCAGTTTACTTTCTATCTCCATAGAGGGAATATGGGAGATTATAATTCTTATCCTTAAAACTGTACAGACTGAACATTCCTCAAGCATCTTTGGTAACCACTTATGAATATAAAAATAATTAACTGATATAAAACTTCCCAGAATAAATTTATATTTTTAATACATAATATAAGCCCAGGTATCATTTTTAAATCAATCCTTTAATAAAGCTAATCTGATAGAGCTTGAGCTCTAGAAATCATGTTAAATTATCTTTCTTTTTCATATCTTGGACACAATAGAAGGTGGCCTAGACTTTGAAATTTAAAAGTTAGGTGCATGTCCTGACTCTCTAACTTTCTGTTGGTTGGCCTGTCTGAACCTCAGTTGCCTCTTATGAAAAATCAGGATAATAATACGTACTCTCATTTCTACTGGGTCCATCCATGAAAGTTTTATGTAACCCTAACACATCCACAGTTGCTTAGGGACAGGTACCTTGAAAGTCTGAGCTAAGAACACTAAGATCCCAGATAGCACAGGGCAAATTGAACCTGGATTCTTGCATTGTTTGAAATTTGATATTAGAACAGATTTTAAACATTCTTTAAAAGGTCAAAATTACTTGGGGACTGAGTATATCTTCTTTTCTTCCTCCATGTAATTACTAGACATTGAAGTCATACAGATATTTAGTTAATTACTCAGAAACCATGGGGTGCCAAGCAGCATTAACTGTTACTATTAACTAATATTTACTAATAGCATTGTAGTTTGTACAGCATCTTCATGAACAGTTGCTCACTTACTGTATGCAAAACATTTACTACCTTTTTACCTAGGAACTGTGGCCTAGGATATGGTAAACTCTCAACAAATGGTAAATTTCTATAGCTTAATTATCTTCAACAACTCTTAGAAAGAGGAATAATATTTTAATTCATGGTTTACAAATAGGAAAACTGGCTCAAAATGTCAAGTGACTTGCCTAAACATTACTGCACTAGGAATTGGCAGGTTAGAATCTGAATCTAGATGATACAGTACCAAATTGTGTACCTTTATCATTATTCTATGTAATCACCTAATCCATAATCGATGAAAGATGACTAAACCATCATGAAAGAGGACAATTATTAGGAGTCCAAAGATTTCACATCTTACTAGTAACTCTATGTATTGCATGTCATTTACTTTCACTAACAATTTATTACAATTTCCTTTTCAAAATTATGCATTGCTTTAATTCCCATAACAACTATGTTTTCCTGTGTCATTTTTATCAAAGGCTATCTTGTTAATTAAGCTACCATATGAAGAGGACATAAACTATGTGTGAGGTGCTGCAAAGCTAGGATCTTTACTATCATTTTCTTGTTTCATCCCCACTCCAACCTTAGGTGGTAAATAATATTATCCCACATTTACTAGATAAGTAAATTCAGGCTTAGCGATGCTAACTGACTTAACCAGGTATGCACAGTTCATGAATAGTAAAGTTAGGATTCTGAGCCAAATCTGTTTGAGTCGTCACCACCACACTACATTACTTGAGGAAATGATGAAGAAACGTGTTAAACAGTTTTTGAAAAAACTTTTTTAATTCTCAGGTCTTTGATACACTAATATACAATGAGCATCTACAGATCATGGTTTAGTATGTTACTGCTCATGTTTCTTTAACAATGGGACTTTATTTTTGGAACATCGTATGGAAATAATATTCTTAATTCTGTATATTTTAGGAATTAGATGATTTCTAAGAAAGCTTCCAACTCTAATATTCTGTAGTTTTATTCCTAACTTTTTACTCTCTAGATCTCTCTTTTCTTTCTCTCTGAATCTGCTTTATAACCAAGACCAGTCTCAGTTTTCCTCCATGTGAAAGAATGTCACATAAACACAGATAGATGTTTTGGTGTCATTGGGCACCAATTACAAAATAGCATAAAACAAAAAGCATTTATTTCTGAAAGGTAATAAGTACTGTGTAGATTTAAGTAATATCTTAGATTGCATCATCAATTTGAAAACCCACATAGGCTTTTCTAACTTATTTTTAAAATAATGGTCAGATAAATCAAAGAATTTTTAGCAAGTGAGATGAAGCCTGAGCTGAGTAAGTGGGAAAATTCTGATATCTATCTCCGAACTAAAAAAAATCTCCAAACCCAACTTTGTAATCTTTGTTTACTCCCATGTGTTCTTAACTTTTTCTGAGATAAAATTTTGAACCAAATAAAATTCAATTTGCCCAGCAAACTGAGCTTTTCCTTTCCAATTTGTTTCCTTTTAATAATGTGTTGGAGGGTTTCTGAGGCTTTCCCCAACTGAGACCTCACATTATGAGTGACACCATCTCCTTTCATCATCTGCACTCGTCTCTGAACCATGAGGTCAAGTGGAGCATTATGATAGAACCTGACACGCCCTGTCCTGGAGCCAGATGCACCAGCTGGGAAGCCTATGGAGCAACAAGCTTCAGCTAAGGGCAACTTGGAGGTTAAAAACTTGGTTTTTGTTTGTTTATTTGTTTGTTTTTTGAGGACCAATTTACCTGAATTAAAGGGAACCTTTTCTAAATCTAAGCCAAGAAAATGATTTAGAGCCAGATCCATGTTCACTTTTGAGTGTAACAAGATTCTGGAACAATCCAACATATATATCTTCTTCTGATTCCTTTTAAAATAAAAATTAAAAGTTACTTTTCTCCCTTAATATTGAAACAAAAAAGAAACTATTAGACTGGCTTTTTTTTTTTCACCACAATAAGTGGTTTTATTATGACAATCTTTATTTTTTCACATTTTCACTAAGACTGGCATATTCTTAATAAAACTCAAACAGCATTTGGGTCATCTGATCTTGGTAAGTTTCTTAAAACAGAGTACAAATATTGTTTTTGCACTGATTGCTATTTGAGTATTACAAGGAAAATGGTGATCTTTCTCAGTGGCTTATGGAGTAACTTGTATTTTGTGTAGAGGAATGGTGGCAGGGTGTTCCCACAGGGCTGTTAGTATCGGCTCCCTTCTTTTAGGGCTTACCTGGTAATGTTGCCATGAGAAAAACTCTGCCTAGGGATTAAGCTGAATGAATTTATTCCTACTATCTTGACATTATTAAAATACATCTCCATTCTAAGTAGAAAGTCTTACCTCCTTGAACATTAGGGGAAATCAATTCGAACTTCAGCTGTTCCATCAACTTCTCTGTTCCAGTAGTCCTGAGTTCAGCACAAAAGCAAGACACCCTGTATGAAATGCCTCTGAAAGTATTATAATAGTACATATTGCCCCAATGTTAAGTAGCTGAACTTTTTCTCCACATGCTTATTCCTATTTTTTTTATTATCTTTTTCCATTCAACATCTGAACTCCAAGATATCTTTTCTCTTACCTCACCCCCATCAATCAATAAAGTAAAATGGATCAACTTTAGGTAAATATGAATTTTAGCCAATATTCAGTTGTGCTTCCACAGATATATAAGCCATTTCTCTAATCATGGAAACAAAAATTCTCAGCACCTCATTAAAAGGAACATAAAACTTCATTGAATGGGACAAAGGTAGAAAATTTTATGGCCTATGGAAGCAAATTCCCCTAGAACACCTCTACAAAAGGACATTCTAACCAGGATTGTATTAAAAAAAGATTTAGTCCTTGCTCTACTTATTAATTCAACATAACCTCTTCCTATATCAATGTTTCCAAGTTAAGAGTAAAAGGCTTGGTTTCTGATAGTCTACAGAATGAGCTCTATTCCTAGTATCATTTTTGCTGTCAGTAACTATCACCGAGGTGAGAATTGTCTATCTTTATTCTACTTCAGGCTTCAGCTTCGGCAAAAAAGAGAAAATGTATGAACTACCTGTATTGAAAGGCCTTGTTCAGTGAGTCTTCTGTATATGCTCTCTGGGCATCCACAAGTTCTGCAGTGTTTTGTTCAAGCTGCTCAAGGTTGAGCATCTATTCATATTACTTTGAAATTGATACAGTCATAGCTTTTCCAAAATAACCTTCCTATTAAGTCCAAGCCTTTCTACCCATTGTCTCAGGGAAAATAATCAGAACAGCTTCTTTTTTTTTCCTTTCTGCACTTTATTATTTGTTTCAAGGTTGAGAAAAATACAGAATCAATGATTCCCTTTAAAATATGACATAGCTATTTCTTGCCCACAGAGTAGATACCATAGATTTTCCTAAGGCCCTGGTTATGATACTAGATGAAGCTAATTTTAATGAGTCTATTTCAGGCTGCTGGACTCCTCTACTCTTTGCAGGAGTAATTCACTTCTGTCTTTACATATATCTCTGCTGACACTTTAAAATGGTCTGTTTGTTTCCTTTTAAGCACAGTACACAAAACCAAGTTTAGTAGCAGCTTTATCCACCCAGAAGCCAAGACAACTCAAAAGCCAAAACAATTTCAAAAGCTAAAAACAGAAGAAAAATTTTAAATATCTATTAGAAAGAATAAAACATTAACTCTGGCTTTGCCTGGGATACTCATCAAACATAGGGAACAATATTGGCTACTTGCTATTATCATCAATCATTGGAGCTTTTCACACTTTGATTTTTATTTTGGTGATACGGCTAATAGAAATATTCCTACATTTTTGTATGCTCACATCAAAATGTGTGAATCTCTTCTACTAGAATACGAATTTTCAGGACACCCAAGCTTTTGCTGGGCAAATCTGAGCCATTTTTCCGGGTATCAGGAACACAACATATTTGATCCAGGTGAACATATAACCAAGGGAAAAGTATTTTTAATGGTGGCTTATAGTTTCCATTTTTATTAATATTTTGACTAGCATGGCAGAATTTTTAATAAACGCAGTTAAAATAAATGGCTTTTTAGCAGTTTTAATCCAAACTGAGGCCAAAAGAATTCCTAGGCCCTGCTGAGCTCATGAGAAAGCTAATTATTTTCTCTTCTTTCGATGAAGTGATGAAGCATGAAATATAGAGATTAAGATCATAAACTTTGAAGTTAGCTATATTTTGCCAATTATTAGCTGTTATTTAATCCCCATGATCCTCAATTTTCCTGTCTCTACAGTGGGGATAATAATGGGTAGGTAGAGATGATTTGTATGAGATAGCATAGATCCTGGCACATAATAAATATTCAAGAAACTATTGATACCACATTATATTTCTTTAACATTTGCTGAGAATGTAGAAGAGTTCCTCCAAGTTCACTGAAACCAGATAATAGTTCTAGACTCTTAGCTTAAAGCTTATCATTCAAAAACATAATAACCAATGGATATGCAAAACATTCCTTCAACTTCATACTCTTGACAGGCATGAGAGGGAACCATCAGCATTTTAAGGCTCCCTTTTACTCATTTTCTGCACCCTGGACTGAGCTTTACTTCAGGTGTGGTTACCAAATAGTGACCAAATTGAAACTGTCTGCCCCTTGATTTTACTCCATGTTTTAGTCCTGAAAAACTATGGGTTTATGTTGGGCAGGCAGAACCAGCTGCCGATGCCAAGTGAGGATTTCCACTGTATGAAAGATGGCAGAGATCATAACAATGCCAACCTCCAGAAGTAGGAGCCCACAGCCCTCGGCCCACTGCATCTCCTCTGGGTGCAGAGTTGCTAAAGAGGACTCAACACATAATATGCTGGTTGGAAGAAGCCTTACTCACAGAAAGGAGAAGAGACGCAGCAAGATCAGTGTCTGTAGTGTGTGCTGTCATCCATGGCCACCAGGTCCTTCTAATAGCCAACACAAGGCAGTGGCTTCAGCACCTCTCTCATGCTGTGGGTGAAGACCCCTTTACCTTGGGCTGGGGAGGGCAGATTTACTGGTGGACCTGTCCATATGACACACATGTAAGCAATACAAGGAAATTCACTGTGTACCCAGAACATGGGAAAGTTTCCTGCTAATAAGAAAGAAAAATCTGGAGTCAACTGACACTTCGGCACCTGTCTTCCGTATAAGGGAATGTTCCAGGTGCAGGGCACTGATTGGGCAATCCCAGAGAGAGGGGTGGCAGGTTGAGCAGTGGCTGCTTACCCAACAATTTACTTATTTTTTTAAATGGTGATGGGAAGACTGAAGTTCTGTGACTTAGAAGTGAAAGTCTTTGTACTAAATTACCAGGCCATTGAACTCATATGTCTCCTAAATAGGCAATTCCTATCATCAAATTTTATTTTCTTTCTTTATGATTGTATTTCACCCATCGCTAATTCCCTATTTCTCTTGGTTCTCATTAACTGCTTTCATTTTTTTTTTTTTTTTTTTTTTTTTTTTTTTTTTTTGGCTTATCAGTCCATTGAGGAAATGTGCTCTACAACATGTTTTAAACAGTAACAAGTTCATATTTATTTACTCACCAAGCAATCATTAAGAAAGCAACTAGTCTGTACAAAGAAATATGCTAAGGATGGGCAAGTATACAAGGATAAACAAGATACTACTGTCCTTAAGGACCTCACATTTAGAAAATAGAAAAGTGCTCACACCCAAGAATAACACGAGGCAGATTCTGATGAATTTCGTAATTGTCTTATTGTCTTACGATAACTGATTTCATAGACTCCATGAAGAATCTATGCCTTGCTTTAAAGTGTACCTCATCCTGGAGTCATACTGGTCTTTAAAAATATCTGATCATCACTGGCCTTAAAATCCTTCAAGGGCGGCCTTTTGTTGTCAAGAAAAACTTCAAACTCCATAGCATGGCATTCCACGCTTTTCACAATTTGATCTCTGTTTAGATCTGTCACCCTTCTTGTCCTCATCTCTCCCAAACTCCACCCCACTTTATGTTTACTTATCTCCATCACAGAAACTACATCCTGTTTATCATTCTATCCTTAGCACCCAGCAGTGCCTGGCTCACTGAAGCCAACTGATAAGTATTTTTATTAAGGGGAAAAACGACATGTCTTTTAATATTGATTCAAAGTTCTGGCATAATATTCAGACCAAGATATTCAACAGGTAAGTGGAAATGTTGAATTAATGCTTGACATAGGAACTGAGGCCCATTATATGCAGTTATTTGCAGATACATGATCCTTTAAAATATAGCAGTAAACAAGAAACCAAAAAGAGTGTTTGAAATAGTGCTAGATGTTGAGTTAAACACAAACAAGATTCTTTATTCCTAGGACGTGTAAAAGAATCTAATATGCTTTGGTAAGTTACCAAGAAGAGGGTGTTATTTGTAGTATTTTCCAAATTTATTTGACAAAAGAGCACTTTTCTCACTGACTATTATTTGTTTATAAACATTTTGAGAGAGAGAGAGAGAGAGAGAGAGAAAGGAAACAAGAAGTGATCAGAAAGGTAGAAGGAGAACCAGGTAAGTGAAGCATCTTGAAAATAGAAGGATCAATTTTAAGAATAAAGCAGTGTTCAGTAAATCGAGTAATGTTGGAAGATCAAGGAGGAGTTGCCTGGCATAAGTATTCTTAACAAAGTAAAGTATAACCAACTTAGAAAATGGAGTAGAGTGGAAAAGAAAGTAAGGAAAGGGTAATGAGTAAGACAAGCAGGCATAAAATGGGACAGTGTAATAGATGGCAAAGCAGTTGTGGAACTTGAATACAGCCATCCTGAATTGTCCCAGTGATATGAATTAGGTGATACCACCTCTTTCAGCTTCCAGCTACCTGAACCACACCAAACTGGGCCAATTAAGACTGCAGTCTTAATTCGTTGAGTACATAGAGACATTGCCCAAAATAGAATTTGGATAATAGTTGTGCCTGTTAGAATTATATAATTGATGGACCACAGTCCCCAAATTGAGTTTATTTATTTATTTTTGACAGCCTAATTTATTAGAAACAGGCACATTGACTGTTTAACATTCCAGAATCATTTGCTAAGGGACAAATAACAAATGTGACCCCAGAGAGACTCAGCAGTATACTGCCAATATACCTATGCTTATTTTTTATTCCACATCTATTCACCCCACTTTCCTTCCATTTTACTTTGTCATTTCTGTTTTATTTCACTTTTTCCCTTTAGAATCAGGCTTTTGGTGAGTCTCATTTTCTGCTTATTTTCCACCCTCCTTTTTTCTCCCTTCTCTCTGACCAACAAATGCTATATAGCAGACAGACTCATTCATCTCTAGAACCTTATCTAGGGGAGCATATGTTTCTTTTCTTTGAGGTCAGATTAACTATTCCTTATATGTAACACAAAGAAGAAATATGCATTGGCAGCGAATTCTCCTATGGTAAACCAACATTTCTGTCCACTACGTTAAGCCAATTTAACATGCTTAAACATGCCTTTTGTCATCAACAACAAAAGCAAAAAGCAGCTGAACTCTGGTTAATAAATCATTTTCTGAGGCAGAAAGACTGCTTGGGAAATATGATCCCAGACATTTAAGATTATTCTCTCAAGAATTTTAGTCATGAGTTCACCCAGTTTCCTCATGATTAAAACTGTTTTACACCGCAAGGAAGAGTCGCCCCCGCTCGCCGCAACTAGAGAAAGCCCACGCACAGCAACGAAGACCCAACGCAGCCAAAACTAACTAACTAAATAGGAAAACCAACAACAACAAAAAAACCCGTTTTAACAAAAGACACTTAAAAGTGCATGAGGGGGCTTCCCTGGTGGCGCAGTGGTTGAGAGTCTGCCTGCCGATTCAGGGGACACGGGTTCGTGCCCCGGTCCGGGAAGATCCCACATGCCGCGGAGCGGCTGGGCCCGTGAGCCATGGCCGCTGAGCCTGCGCATCCGGAGCCTGTGCTCCGCAACGGGAGAGGCCACAACAGTGAGAGGCCCGCGTACCAGAAAAAGAAAAAAGTGCGTGAGGAGTAACTAATTTTAAAAACAAACTCACTAAGTAGTTGAGGCAGACTATATTTGCAGAAGGGTTTATTGGGTAAATTATAATTCCACAGAGAAGGGTAATGGGAAGATATTACTGAAGTATTTCATGAGGAATATGAATTACAAGAAATGCTAGCTTCTATATTTCCCCCCAAAATCCCAATCCTTCAATCTTTCTCTATTTGAGCTTCCATTTTATTAATTTAAATAAAATGCATTCATTCACTATTAATGGGGTTATATAGTAATAAGGCTAATGTGTTTTCTCCAAGATTACGTTGTAAAGCACTTACCATAAAAGACAGAATACCTCAACACCAAGAAAAAAATAGATTCAACTTGAAATGCTTACCCAAAAAGAGAGAGAAGCCAACTCCTGGAGACTGCTACATGTTCAGCTGAAATGGCCATCTATTATTTGACCACAGACACATAAAGACACTATGACTATTATAAGAAAAACTTGCCAAATGCCAGGTTCTTAATTATCACTGCCAAATATTTGAGATGATAGCATAAACAGGACTAACTATTCACACTCATGTATTTAATTTTATTTCACTATGAAAAAAATTGTCAGTATTATACATTCATTCATGTTAGGTAGTACATTCATTTCAGATAGAACGTTTTCAGGTCTGGTGATATGTTTAGAAATACCTCTTCATGTGGTCTGGGAAGAATTTTTCTGGCCCTGTTTTTATCTCTCCTCCCACCCAGCTGGTAAATGACTTTTAGAGTTTGGTCATGCTTCCAATCTGAGCAAACTCAGAGTAAATGGGAGTAAAAGCTTTTGAACACACAGGTGGCACTGTATGCAGAATCTTCTGTTGCTGTGCTTACTAATGAGTGTAGGGGAGTGACAAACAGCCCTGGCCAGATAACATAGTCATCTCTAATCTCTGAAAATGACATTGTTTCCTAATAGGTGAGTAACATTGCAAAATACCATTGTCCACATGGACACCTAGAGGAAAATTGGGTTGAATGGCATTTAGGACGATATAACAAGCTGTGCTTTGAAAAGAGCTGTCTATAGCCAGTAGAGACAAACAGCAAATCTCTGGCTAGTATATAGCTTGCTACTGTCTTCATAACAACATGCTATATTTATATAAATGCTTTAGCCTTACGATAATTAGGTCCTTAACTTGGCTAAATGAACTTATAATAACCATGACACATGTGCCAGTTAATGTGCAAAACACTAAATATTCATTATCTCTCTTTTATGAGAATACTGAGCTGATAGATCAAATTATTTAGCATGCCCTTCGTGATTGTATTTTTATTAGCCTTATTAATGGAAAGAGTACTACTTTGAAACAAGTTCTGTTTGTGGCCAGTTCTATTCCATACAAGTAATACAACCTTCACTATCTTTTAAGCAAATATTTATTAAACACATACTATTCTGCAGGTTTTGTTCTAAATGCCTTAGTCATTTAATGTTCACAATAAAACCATAAAATATGATTTCCATCTTACAGATGAGGTAACTAGAGGCAAAGAAGTTGTTTACCAGATACTACACATGTGATAGGAGGCATAGACAGGACTTAAATCCCAGGATTCTGGGTGTTCTTAACCACTTTAATAATATTGCTTCTCTTAAAACCTTGGAATAGCTCACTTCTTAGAGTTTTTATTGCAAAAACTATTGTGAGTGATGTTGGGGAAAGGAGCTTTGTATTCTGAAAAGTACTATGAAAATATTGGTGATTTATTCATCCATCCATCCATTCACTTATTCATTCACTCCTTTGTTCCACTAAAGAATGAAAGCATAAAAATCAGTAAAATGATGTTTTATCAAACCACTGTATTGTTTCAGATGCTAGATTGACTTCTCACTTCTTATCTAACAGCAAAGGGGGAATAATACTGATCCCAACCTATTCGTTTTAAAATCTACTTTGCTAATCCAAATATAATTTTACATTTGCCAGCTCTTTTCTGATTACTTTCTTAGGTATGTTCAAATATATCACTAAGATACCCAGTTTAAATTGTGTTTTGATTTAACAATACCTACTTCAGTTTCTCCTAACTTCCTGATAAAGCTTAGAAAAGAAACCTCATTCATTAATGTAAATATCTCAGAGAAAATAATAACTTAAAGTCAACTGCATGTGACACCCTACATAAAGTGTAGTTTACTTCAGGAATGCACAGATAGTTTAATATCAGGAAATATATCAGTGCAATTAATTATATCATTATGTTAAAGAAAGAAAACGTAATATTCATAGACAGTTCCTATGAATAGTGAGTTCCTGCTCCGCACAGCAACCAGACATATCCTTTTAAAACATAAAGCTTGGGGCTTCCCTGGTGGCGCAGTGGTTGAGAGTCCGCCTGCTAATGCAGGGGTCGCGGGTTCGTGCCCCGGTTTGGGAAGATCCCACATGCCGCGGAGCGGCTGGGCCCGTGAGCCATGGCCGCTGAGCCTGCGCGTCCGGAGCCTGTGCTCCACGACAGGAGAGGCCACAACAGTGAGAGACCCGTGTACAGCAAAAAAAAGAAACAAAAACAAAAACATAAAGCTTATCACATCACTTCTTTGCTCAAAATTCGCCAATGACTTGCTACACATTTAGAATAAATTTCAAAGTCCTAATCATGTCCTTAAAAGGTTTTACATGCTCGGATCCCAGATTATCTCCTTGATTTCATCTCTTAACCACTCTTCATCTCATTCTTTTCTAGCTAAGACCCAACACACCTGTACCCAATCAGGGCCTTTATACTTAAAGTTCTTCTGCCTGAAAACTCTTTCCATTTTATTTTCATGTAATTTTACCCCCTAATTTCATTCAAATTTTGTCTAGTAACATTCCACAGAGTGTTTATTGGCACACATTAGAATGTTAAAAAAAATAAAGAAACACAAAAGCAAGCAAAACATGGTAAAATACCTCTAATCAAGCACAGTAATGAATCCCTTATACACATTTTGACTTTTCATAATTCATATATTAAGGGAATGCACATAAATTTTACTCCAGTCTAAATGATAAATATAAACTTTATGTCTTTCTAGATTAACAGACTCATTCTGGATAAGCAATAAAAATTTACATTTTAAAGTATACAGATTTGCTCTGTCTGCCTCACATTTAATTCAGCCCAGACATCCATACAAATCTACAAAAACAATAAAGCGGAATGTTGAAATGAGCATCTACTTGGTTCAACGTGAGGCAAATAACCTAATTAAATGCACCCAACCTTCTTTCACAGCTGCATGTGATAAAACTAATGCTTCTGCAAAGATTATAAGCTTGTGTCCACTTGTCTCTATCCACAAAGGACAGATTTTCTGACTTTACAAAATTAATACAATGGGCAAGTGGTAAAATATGTACAGTGTATGCACTGTGCAGCTGCACATTAAAATCTCAGGAATGAGGCATGCATAGGACACCAGAAGTCTAAGCAATGGACCTCAGTATTCTAGTGTACTGTACACATAAGGAGATCCTTTAATGATATTGATTCCTGAGCATGTAATTGGGTTGATAGATGTGCATAAAAATAGTTCTTTTTACAAAATTTGCATGGTTGCTTGTGTGGGTGGTTAGATTATTTGTGCAATGTAATAGCTCTAAATTCTTTCACTGAGAAATTTTATTGTTGATATAAATAGTTGCCACCTTTTCCACTTGTGTATTTGGATCAAATGAAGGAGTACTGTGGTCAAAGACAACTGAGATTCTAGCTAGATCAACATATCATGGATTTTATAACTGATGTAGGAAGAAAGAAAGAAATATTAGCTTTGACCCCCTCCTCTGGAGTTTCTTCATGTAAGTTTAGATTCTCAACAGATTTCTCAAGGAAACTATGTCACAGCAAACCCCTAGATTTGGATATGCTCTCAGAGCGTCTAATCCTCCCTAGGTCTTTGAAGTTACAAATAGACATATTCTGACTCTGTCTCTGTATCAAGCTTCAGAATTAAGCAGGAAAGAAAAATAAAGAGGAAATGCTTTTATTTGTGAGGGCACCTAGTTCAAAGGAATTTACTTTTCCAGGTATCACTGAGAAGTGGTGCTTACTTTCTCAGTCCAATCAGATCACTGGGGTAGTGAGCCCGTGCCCACAGTGTCTCTTCTTACATTCACATGAAAGGATTCTCTCAACTTACTATTGCATGAGGGATGAAAAAAAACTTAGGAAAGACTGATGTCATTTTGGAATTAACTGATTTTTATCTTATGTCACAAAAGCATAATTATATACAGAAAACTACAACTATATATATCCATAGTCTCCACATAATTTTAGTAAATCTAGACAAGGAAAAGAATAAACAGATCCTGTCAAGTTCTAGAAAATCACCTTACTATAAATTAATAAACATTTTCATAAATATTCTCGTGAAAGGAGTTAATATAGTATACAACATATCTTTAGACAAAATTTATTCTCAGTGAACTCTTCTCTGAATTTTTCTGGAAGAGACTCCCTTTTCACCTTTAGTTGTCCCCCTCTTTAGGCCTGAAATTCAAATGTAGTGACATGATGTCATTACATGATGACATTATCCTAGGAGAAGAAAGTTAGAATCAAAGAAGGCTTCTTTTGTATAAGAAAGTAACAAACTCCTATCTTGCTTATATCACTGCCATTTAATAAAATATCTAACCAAACTGAAACCAACAAATAAAAAAGACAGGTGGAGATAGGGAAGGTAGGTGTCGGTGCCTGGGGCACAAACGAGAAGTCTTCTTTGTATTGACTGCTGTGATGAGCATGTGAAAGAGACCATATACCAGCTCTCAGGTGTTCTACCCTGAGAAGAGAAATATGTTGGCTAAGAATAAGGCTTCTTGTCGTAATATCTTTTTCCTAAAATGATCTTGAAGGTGCAATAACTTGAATTGATTTAGGTTTTTTTTTTTAGAAGATAAGCTAGAGTCCAATTTCACATATGTCAGTTTTGCCGTGAAGCAGAGATCAGGTGGTCTTAAAGATTTCCATCGTTATATGCTTTACTATGCTTTGTCCCAAGCCTGTTCAAAAAAAGTTAACAAATACCTTTGAATTGCATTTTATTTAATAACTTAGGACCATTTAGGGAAAAATTCACGTATTCATAGACTTTGACCAATAGAAATGACAAAGCAGTTTTTTAAAAAAGGCTAATAAAGAAAAAGCATATTTAAAAAACAATTAGAATAATCTTTCAACCATTTATACAATACGATTTATCTTAGGTAAGGAATCTTTTTTTTTAATTTCATTCTTTTTTAAAAATTTGTTTATTTAATTTATTTATTTATTTATTTTTGGCTGCGTTGGGTCTTCGTTGCTGCGCGCAGGCTTTCTCTAGTTGTGGTGAGCGGGGGCTACTCTTCGTTGTGGTGTGCGTGCTTCTCATTTTGGTGGCTTCTTTTGTTGTGGACCACAGGCTCTAGGCACGCGGGCTTCAGTAGTTGTAGCACACAGGCTCAGTAGTTGTGGCTCATGGGCTCTAGAGCATAGGCTCAGTAGTTGTGGCACACAGGCTTAGTTGCTCTGTGGCATGTGGGATCTTCCTGGAGCAGGGCTCCAGCCCGTGTCCCCTGCATTGGCAGGCAGATTCTTAACCACTGCGTCACCAGGGAAGCCCAGGTAAGGAATCTTAAGCAAACAATAAAACAGAGTAATTCTTAGGATGTTTTTTTTTTTAATTTGATTTTTGGAATAGTTGTTCCTTAAATGTTTGAGCCAGAATTACTAAAATATATGCAGTATGTCAAATATTTTACATTATCTTCACAGCAATGCTTAAACCTAAATACTATGCATAACTTCAGCAATTACCAAAGATGTTTTCCTGCTTTGTTTGATCTTCATTCCACAATATATCTATATTACACATATGTAAATACTCCAAATATGTATTTTCAAAATCTTCTGTAATGAAAAGAAATACAAAACAATTGTACATTTATTAATATTTATAAATTTATCAAATTTCCCATACGGTTTGCCCTCCCTTAAGTTTTATAAATGTCTTCATGCATATCTGGAAAGAGAAAGTCCAAAGGATTTTCAAGGATCATCTTACAATCCTGTTCCAAATGCCATCTGCCTTCTTGCCTAGAAGAAATCTTCAATTCAGAATTAACAGAGCCCCTTGCTTAGGTTTAATTTGGATACTTTCACTCTTTAAGGAGCCAGACATTTTATACAAACAGTTAAAGATCCTGTTTGGAAAGCAGTTGGCTGTGGCAGGGGGAAATTCCTTCCCCCCAGAGTTTTGAGTATGAGGGTATATCAATGTCAAATCTAATTGCTCTCAGTGTTTTCCACGACTGATGGAGTTGAAGCCAACACGTCCATAAAATATCTCATCATTATAGCTTTCTCACCTTGGGGTTGATTGGTGCATCTGCCCATGTGAGACCAAGGGCCATCTAGATTTATTTATTTAGTCTCTCTGCTGCCCTTGCGGAGTAGAGCTGTCTCTTACCCTGAACATGAGTTCAACAATCATTTAGATGAAATATGAATTCATGAAGAAACCCTAAAATATATGAAAACAAATTCATAAAGAAACCAATATGACTAATTTTAAACATAATATAGGAAAATTAAAAACTGATCTTACATATATATGAACTATAAAATGGGCATAGACTTAAACTATAAACTGGAGAAAGGCTTAAGCTATAAGATGGGAAAAACCACAAACTACCGATAAACTATGAGAGACATAGACTTTGATGCAGCAACAGCGCATCACGGGTAAAGAACACACACTGAGAAAAACTACAGCTCTGGTGGCTGCAGAATCCAAGTGTCATTGAATTACAACCTTAGAAGTTCATGAAGATAAATTTTATGTAATATCAAATAAAAATGATAATCACTAAGCTTATTCTGTGTTCTTGGTGCTATGCTAGATCAGACAAGGTAATCCCTTTCAAAGGGAACTATTTTGAGAGGAGTACACTGATGTGAGTTAATGGTCATATAATGTAACTTTGAGGTCATTTTCTCTTAGCAGAGGAAAAATTGTCTATCAGGACAATATCTTAGGATGTTCAGATAACATAGTACGCTAAGTACAAGCACAAAGATGTACGCATTGTGTCCGTGTCTTGAGTCTGAGTGTAGTTTGTAGAAAACTACAAAATTAGCATTCTATCTCAAAATCTGGCGGTACATAATTAATAATTTCACAAGCCTTATTTATTAGTCTCAAATATCTATAGATATAGATATTTTACTGTAAATGTGAATTTTAAAAATATAGCATCTTAGCAAACAACCTGAATCATTTTCAGCATAAAAATTCAGACTGAAAAAAAAAATCAGGATGAGCTAGAATCTTACAATTTTTTTTCTCTTTTTGGCTTGCAATCTTAATTTTAACATCAACAATTAATCAACTTAACTTACCATGGTCAATTGGCTTTCCATCCCAAAGGCCATTATATAGGATGGCAGGATGTTTCCTCTTGGAAACTGTGCCAGTTTCACTGTGGAGCAGATGGCAAGTCAACTGGGTTTAGGTGGGCAGGCTAGATAATGCCATATTAAGTGACATCTTCCAGCAGGAAGTCAATTTCATTGGACACTGGTACCACCTTGATACACCACAAGGCTATCTACTGCTTTCCATCAGACCTGTTGCCACTGACAATGAAAATAGAGAATGTTGGGCAATGATTGGGATATTCAGACAGTGTACTTCTGAAGGCTTATTTCAAAAACACCCCAGCTTCCAGGTGAATCCCAGTCCTTTAACTGTTCAAACAGAGAAGGGCATGTGGTTCTAGTCCACATTGTGAAATAACTATTGGTTTAACAGATCAGAATGCATCTTCTCTATAGTATCAGACACACAATCCACATCTTTTTGTCAGGCTGAAGAAACAGTGATACTATATTCCCTTTACCTCCTGAAATACAGTTGGCTAGAATAGTGGAAAATCATCACTTTCACAGTAAAATAATAGAAATACTAATAACATATAAAATTCCTCATCAGGATTCTTACCCAATGAAAACATATCTGACACCGTATTCAGTCTAAACTCAGGTTAATTTTGGCATGAATCTGTTGTACATCCTTAGTATTAGCTTGGAGCAGAAATAATTTCCTCTTCTACTTTCCTGGAGCTCCGAATTTTATTTAACTTTAGCTCAGCACTTCCATTTTCATACCAGAACACGAAGCCTCACTGGTATTCAATTCTTCTGAATTGAAATGATGTCTCAGCCAACGAGCAGCTTCCAGTAGGGACCGTGTAACCGGCACAACCATGGCAGAAACGACAATGTGCTCTGCCAGTGTTCAAGTCTCATCTGTCCTGGGTAGCTTTATTGTTGTGCATGTTTATGGGCATGAATCTTCTTGTCTGAAGATTACAATACCAAAGAAACAGTTCTCTGCCTCTGAAATGAGGACTAAAGTTTTATAATGTAGTGCCTTTGATAGCAAATATTATAGCTGGGCAATTTACCTCCTCAAGAAATAGTATCCACATTTTTGGCAGATTGCAATCAGTATGTTTTTTTTTTCACATCTTTATTGGAGTATAATTGCTTTACAATGGTGCGTTAGTTTCTGTTTTATAACAAAGTGAATCAGCTATACATATACATATATCCCCATATCTCCTCCCTCTTGCATCTCCCTCCCCCCCTCCCTATCCCACCCCTCTACTTCCCACTAGCTATCTGTTTTACATTTGGTAGTGTATATATGCCCATGCCACTCTCTCACTTCGTCCCAGCTTACCCTTCCTCCTTCCCGTGTCCTCAGGTCCATTCTCTACATCTGTGTCTTTATTCCTGTCCTGCCCCTAGTTTCTTCAGAATTATTATTATTATTTTTAGATTCCATATATATGTGTTAGCATACAGTATTTGTTTTTCTCTTTCTGACTTACTTCACTCTGTGTGACAGACTCTAGGTCCACTCACCTCAATGCAAATAACTCAATTTCATTTCTTTTTATGGCTGAGTAATATTCCATTGTATATATGTGCCGCATCTTCCTTATCCATTCATCTGTCACTGGACACTTAGGTTGCGTTCATGTCCTGGCTATTGTAAATAGTGCTGCAATGAACATTGTGGTACATGACTCTTTTTGAATTATGGTTTTCTCAGGGTATATGCCCAGTAGTGGGATTGTTGGGTCATATGGTAGTTTACTTTTAGTTTCTTAAGGAACCTCCATACTGTTCTCCATAGTGGCTGTATCAATCTATATTCCCACCAACAGTGCAAGAGGGTCTCTATTTTACCAACTAAGAGAAATACACTGATTGCTTTTCAACAACATCTTTTTAAATTATTTTAATGCCCAATTATTTCCTTATTTTGTGAATAATATAAGCAAGAATTTCCATGCTTTTTGTGTTAATTTTTTGTGATATCATTAAGAAATGATTATGAATTGGAGCTTTTTTCCTTCAGTCAAGTGTGCCTGAGTTCATATCATAAGTCATCATCAACATTTTTAGAGAGAGGAGAACCAAGCATTCTCCACTGGCACCTTTATCTTTACATTTAGTTTTAAAATCCACCCCCCCATACACCTGCCTACCACGAGAAGCAACCAAAATATTTTGTTCAAAGTTCAGTTCTGTAAAGCATTGCCTGCTGACTAGGACAGATGACGAGAAGTGATAAGCAATATTTCAGTGGATCTGTATTTTACCCAGGATAAATGTGCCATGTATCTGTGGTTTGGTAACATTTCATTCAAATTTGTCTTCATGCAGAGGGCACAGAAAGCATGCACACTTAAAAGTAAGATGATTATTTTGGTTTGTGAGTTTCATGATATACCTCCATCTTATCCCCTACCCCCAATCAAGATATTTCTCTGCTTCTTTGTTTGCCCAAGGGGAAGTTAAGAAAACTACTGAAGGCAGACTGATGCAGACACTGCATTAGGTACTTTGTCTATATGGCCTTATTTCATTCTCACAACAGCTATTTGTAATAGGCAATGTTAGCTCAGTTTTATAGTTCAGAGAAGAGAGGCCAAGAGAGTCTAGGTAATTCTTCAAGACTCACAACTTACAAGTAAGAGCCAAAAACCAAGATTTGAACCCAAGTCTAAAAGACTTCGTAACCCATGCTTTTTTCCACCCTTGATAATGGCAAAGCGGTTTTCCATCTCTTGATGCCAACTTCATCCGATTAGCAGTGGTTCTCCTGAAATTTGTCTTTAGAAAGATTCTGAGGTAGAGTTAAGACCCAAGAGGGAAAGGTACTGGGATATGTTGGTATTGCCTGGAAAAATGGGGGCAGTATTTGTCACAGGTGCTGTGTACTTGACATGAAACCTTCTGGTCTCTCAGTACTAGGCATGTTCTCTGATCTGCAAGTTGGAAAACATGCTTTTGTATTTCTCCATGTTGCCACTCAGAGTTGAAGTGACATTATGGTGGGCCCTGCTATTATGCTTGCTTTGAAAACACAAATTTGTCCCAATTGATTTATTAATTTATCTATTAAGGAACATTTTGAGCATCATGCCAATTTCACACTTGCTTATGTGTAATTTCATCAGTGAGAAAAGCTATGTGATGGCAAAAAACTGCACCCTGCTGAA